>NC_137802.1:63860018-63940018 GCF_963383645.1 Muscardinus avellanarius
AATACACTACACTCACTTAGCAACTCTGGTCAGAATTTACAAACATTTTTACAAGTGCAACTATTTACAGAATCTTACTTGGTTGGGAAAACATATGTTGAATAAGGTATTTGTTTATTTGAGATGTACAAGTATATAGTAGTGAAGTATCCCAATAATTATATATTCTTAGTTTGAAACAGAGTCTCACTGAGTTGCAAAGGGTCTCACTACATTGCTGAGGTTGTCCTTGAACCGTGATCCTCCTGTCTCAGCCTCCCAAATGCTGGGATTTCAAGCAGGTGCCACCACACCCGGCTTTCCTGTGTGCTTTTATTGGTGCATTATTTTGTATATTTTTTCTACCTGAAAAATGTAAAATGCAAACTAAGGAAGGGAACAGTTCCAATAAGATTGAGTCCATACAA
This sequence comes from Muscardinus avellanarius, assembly GCF_963383645.1. Classification (NCBI taxonomy): domain Eukaryota; kingdom Metazoa; phylum Chordata; class Mammalia; order Rodentia; family Gliridae; genus Muscardinus; species Muscardinus avellanarius. Next base: position 63,860,426 of record NC_137802.1, read on the forward strand.
GGTTTCATTGCCAATATCACTAATTTGATTGGGGAAGAAAGAAAGAGGAGGGGTTGGGCATATGGAGGGAGATGCACCAGGTGAGGTGTACATGTAGGCTTGTCTCCCTTTGAATCTCATTATGATGCATAATTACAATGCACCAGTAAAAGTGAAACAAAAGTAAAAATAAAAATAAAAATAAAAGCATTCTTAGCTCCTAGGCTATGGGTATAGCTCCAAACACTTCTTCAAAGACTTCAGGAAGTGTGCTGCTCTGAGTTTAAAATCTCAGAGGAGCCCAGAGTTTTCATTTATATGGATCTAGTCAAGGAATAAGAATAATATTTTGTAAAATAGGTATCTGTGTCCTGCGTCATTTTTCTGACAAAGATACTTGCCTGTTCCTAATGTTCAAACTTTTATTGTGTTGCATGAACCAAAATAAATGAATATTTATTTATTTATTCATTTATTTTTGTGGTATTGGGGATTGAACCCAGGGCATACTAGCTCTGAGCTACACTGCAACCCAGTTTTATTTTATTTTATTTTTAATTTTGAAATAGGGTCTATACAAAGTTGCAGAGGACCTTAAGAGGTTGCTGAGATTGGCCACAGAACTGTGATCCTCCTGTCTCAGCCTCCCAAGTACTGAGATTATAGGCATGCCCTGCCACACCTGACTTCAAAAGAAAGGAATATAATACAGAAGTCATTTCACACCAGAATCTGATTTTAGTTTTTTGAAGAATACATTAAAAACTATCTCCCAAGGATACTATCTCTCAATCTTATAATTTTCCCTAATTGTTACCTTTTCCATTTTAATTGAGTTTTTCATCAGTACTGCTCACATAATCAAGAGTACCCCAAAGTCCCCAGGACAGCTTTTCTGGGTCTTCACTACTGGGGACACCTGCACCCCATCATCGATCATCAGGGGGAAGCTTCCTGGAGGTTTCCCAGGGGGAACTTGCCTGTGTAGCTGGAAGGAGGGTGGGGGAGGGAGGAGTACAGTGTATCCCTGGGGCACATAGTCATGGCAGCAGCTGTGCCCTGTTGGCCTGTTGGCCTGTGCACCTCTGCGGGGCGAATCCACAGCCACTGGGGCATGCTCGCCACCAAATGTAAAAGCACAAAGTCTCCCCTTAGGGTCGCAGCTGATGCTCCTGATCTCCAGCTGCTAAAACATTCCTGGACATGAGAAAAGGGGGAAAAAAACACAATTGTTGGGGGGGAGGGGGCGAAGAGATCTGAGTAGGGGAGAGAAAAGCTGCAGGACATCTCTGCTCACTTCCTGCTGGCCCAGGGAACTGCTGCTGAGAGATCCAGCTGCAACCTGCTGGGTCATCTATGCCCAGACTCTGTCCGTGCTCAGTAGGGCCCAGAGGAAGAGGCACTGCTTTCCTAATGCATTCCTTTTTTGTCCTACTGGAGACTAAACTCAGAGGCATTTTACCTCTGAGTTATACCTCCATCCCTTTTTATTTTGAAACAGGGTCTCTTCTTGTTAAGTTTCTGAGACTGGCCTTGAACCTGTGATCCTCCTGTCTCAGCCTCCCTAATACTGGGATTCGGGCATGCACTACCTGCCCAAGTGGACTCAGGGCATTCTACCTCCAAGCTATACCACTAGCCTGATTTTTTTTATTCTTTATTTTGAAACAGGGTCTCACTAAATTGCAGAGGTCCTCACTAAGTAGCTGAGGCTAGACGCACACTGTGATCCTCCTGTCTCGGCTTCCCAAGTACTGAGATTACAAGTGTTCACCATCATGTCTGGCTCCTTGCTTACTCTTCAATGCATTGGATTTCCGTTCTAAAGGAAAAACAAATGTATGTCCTCTAATTCTCCCCAGCTATTCTTCCCTTGTTCAGCCTATCTTCTTATATTTTATAGGTAAACAAACAAGCAAACGACTTCAGAGCAGTCGACTGGATGAAAGATAGGCATATCAGGGCCAGATTTTTATTTGGTTTTGTTTTTGTTGACTGGAAAACATTGCAGTAACATCTATGTGCTCAGAGCCAAGGTCTCTGGTTCCAAAAGCTACCTTCATTTCTAGCAAAGGAAGAATGAGCAACACAAAATTATAATTCTTAGAATTCTACAACTCGACAGCCAGTCAAACCATCACAAGCCAGCCACACAAGCCAGTTCCCTTCAGCCCAATGGTAGAGGTTATTTTTCCATACCGTCACCAACCTTCTTGACTCTTTGGAAAGGAAACCCGCCACCTGGTACCTCATTCTGTCTACAGATCCTTCCTAACAAGGATATGGCTCAGCTTGCCCTTGGTTGGGGAAAACATGGTCCGAGGGCCTTTTCTTTGGACCAGAAATATTAGTTATGGACCTTGTCATTGTTGCTCCTTGCAAGGAAGAGAATCAAAAGTGTAATCACACTAGGTCGTGTGTAAATTTATGCTGTTTTTACTGGCTCTTAACCCTTTTCCTTCCAGGAATTGTCAAGTTCCTTTGCAGTCATATTTCAGCCCTTGGATACGTTCTCACCAAGGGTGACCGTTTGACGGTAAGGCCCCTGGGTAGACCAACAGAATAGAAGTTGGTTCAGACAACTGATTCCCTGGAAATTACGTAAGAGAAATAAATACCCTGGTATTTGCAGAAAGGAAATTATGAAACTCTCATCAAACATGAATTCATCGACTCTTTTAAACTCTTTTGTGAGAAGGAAATTTTTTTTTTCTTTATCCCAGGGTGTCTTCGGTGGAATGAGGGACAACTCCTTTTGCAGGATAGACTTTAGGATTCCAAGTTGCACCGAATGGGCTGCAAGTGACTTTGCCTTTTGATGGGGATTCGGAAAAGGGCCAGCAGGTAGAAGAAAGCACAGAACACGGGCCATGATGCCTAGAGTTCTTCAATTTTTTTCTTCATTTTTTATTGTTGTGCATTGTAGTCATACGTCTTAATGGGGTACCAAGTAGTAGAGGCATACATGCACACTTCACACATTTAGCCCTTCCCTAATTTCCACCCCATTTCCTCTCCCCTCCATCTTTATGTTTAGCTTAGTGATTGACTTTGATATGTTTGTGAATGTATATCATGTGCATTAGGGCACTCAGTTTTCTTTTTCAATTCTCTTTTCCTTCCTTTCTTCTTCCTCCCTTTTATACTTTCCTCCCCCTCCTCCTCCTCCCCCCCTCCTCCCCCTCCTCCTCCTCCTTCTTCCTCCTCCTCCTCCTCCTCCTCCTCCTCCTCCTCCTCCTCCTCCTCCTCCTCCTTCTTCTTCTTCTTCTTCTTCTTCTTCTTCTTCTTCTTCTCTCTCTCTCTCTCTCTCTCTCTCTCTCTCTCTTCTTCCTCTCCTTCTCCCTCTCCTCCCACTCTCGTACTGGGATGAAACCCCAGGGGAATTGTACCTCCAAGCTGTACTTTTTTTCATTCAGCCCTATTTTTCATTCTTTATTTTGAAACAAGGTCTCACTAAGTGACAAAAGGCCTCACTAAGTATCTGAGGCTGTCCGTGAACCATGATACTCCTGTCTCAGCCTCCCAAATGCTGGGATTACAAGTGTGCGTCACCTTGCCCAGCCTCTATTCTTTTTCTAAGTTTTATATCATGGCCTATAAGTCAATTCACAGAAAATTGCTTTCCATTACAGAGAATTAACTCCCAAAGTGATTCCCTGCACCCTATACCCTTCTTCCACACACTGGACTGTCTCATGGTGTGAGACATGGTTGGGTTGATGGTCTCAAATGTGCCCACTGCTTTGTTGGCCTGCTTCTTTGATGGACGGTGCTTCTTTGATGGACGGTGCTTCTGACTGGAGCCTGCACAGTTGGAATCATGTAGGTCTTCAGCTGCATTTCCAGAGGGGAACCAAAGGCTAAATTATGGGAGTAATATAATTTAGAGAGCTCTGCCTGGATCACCAGTTATGTTTGAGTCCTATTTCCCCTTTTGTAGAACTTGAAATGTATGGACCGTGGGAGTGAAAAACGAACCAAAGCAGGACAGAAGATAGAACATAGAGAGCAGTAAGCTAATTTCTGTGCCTAATTCTCTTAGGAAAGAGCGCTGATTCATTCCGAGCCCAGGATTGAAGAAACTTGCATAAATTTCCATCGTACTGTCTGGATTTTGAAACTATGGCTACGATATTGGTGACTAAGCCTGCTGTGTGAAAGAAAGCTGTGAGCAGGTACATGCTCCGGTTACTTCTGCAAAACAAATAATAGAAAGGATATTTTCATGGTCTTCTTCTCCATGAGCACTGTTCAAGTGATCTGTCTTTAGTGTGCCTTTTACTGAAATGTGGAAGCTACTTTTCCTCGGAGCTTTCGAGATGATTTTACTCCCCCAAGTTCTGAGCCAGCTGCCAATGTCTATTTTGAAGGTTTCATATTCTCAGTGCATGCGAGATGTGTTGTGTGATGGGCGAGTAGATGGGTTTTTAAGTTGCAAACTGTGGAATGTCACTGGGCTGGAAGCACCTAAGATCAGAACGATGAACACAAGTTACTAAGAAAGGGACTCTGTAGGGCTGACCACAGCGCTTCTGTCAAAGTGTATCACTGCAAACCCAACCGAACCCTCTTCTTCCTTGAGGGCTCTCTTCTCCCTGATATTTGGATGTGTCATTACTGGGTCAAGAGATAAGACGTGTGTGTGCGCGTGCGCGTGTGTGTGTGTGTGTGTGTGTGTGTGTGTGTGTTGTGTGTGTGTGCAGGCTTACGTATCCTTTGAACTACTTTCTGCCAACTAAGTTATTAAGTAAATGTTTTTCCTTCACTGAATCTGTACCAAGGAGGCATCGTATTTTTACATAAAAAAAAAAGTACAGAGTAAGAACAATGACTTTTGGGGGTGACTTTGCCCTAGTGGGAAACATATCATTACTTTTTAAGGACTTTTTTGAAATTTTTTTGGTGGTACTGGGGTTCCTGGAAGCCCTTCTACCTCTGGGCTACACTCCCAGACCTATTTTCTATATTTTTGAAACAGGGTTTCTTAAGCCAGCGCAGCTGGCCTCGATCCTCCTGCCTCTGCCTCCCAAGCGCGGGGATTACAAACGTGCGCCACCACGCCCGGCTTGGGTATTTTTTCTTGGTGAATATGAAATCTGGCTCTCCTAAATGATTTTTTTTCTCCCCGCGTTGACGGAATAGTTACAGTATGTGTTTTCATGGATTTTAGTTTACATGCAGGGAAGTGGCACTCAGAACGAGAAAAAAATTATTTATAGTATCAGTTCCTTTCTTGCTAAAGCTTGGTGAGTCAGCTATGTAAACCATACAAAAGAATAGACATTGGTATAAATAAGTATTGAAATATGATCTTTCCTGGTCAAAAAGATCAGAAGTTATAAAATTCTAATGACAGAAATTGAATCTGTGCTAAAGTTCAGAGGTTATTAGTGGCCCTAGAAACAATATCTAAAACACTTGTTCATAGGGAAAATTCATTTGAATTTTATTAACACTTACCATGGAGTAGATGTAGCTCAAATCCAATGGCATAGTTGGTAGTGTCTCTTAAGAGCTATATGGCCAGATGTGGTGGCTCACGCTTGTAATCCCAGCATTTGGGAGGCTGAGACAGGAGGATTGTGGTTTGAGGACAGCCTCAGCTACTTAGAGATGTGCTTTGCAACTCATTGAGACCCTGTTTCAAAATAAAGAGTAAGCTAGGTGTGGTGGCACACACTTGTAATCCCCAGCATTTGGGAGGCTGACACAGGAGGATCAATCACGGTTCAAGGACAGCCTCAGCTACTTAGTGAGGCCCGTTGCAACTCAATGAGACCCTGTTTTAAAATAAAGAATAAAAAATAGGGCTGGGGTGTAGCCTGGAGGTAGAATGCCCCTGGATTCCATCCTCATTGCTGCAAAAAAAAAAAAAGAAAAAAGAAAGAAAAAAAAAGTTAAATGATTCCAGATGAGCATGGTGGCACACACCTGTAATCCTAGTACTTGGGAGGCAGAGACAGGAGGATTATAGTTTCAAGGACAGCCTCAGCAACATAATGAGACTCTAAACCACAAGACCCTGTTTCCAAACAACAACAACAAAAATAAAAATGGCTGGGAGTATAGCTTAAAGATAGAATGCCCTTAGTTCAATTTGCAATATCACAAGAGAAAAATAATTATATATGATGCTGTCAATGTTGTTAACACTCATTATTGGCGGAGTTGGTGGTCCTTGGGTATAGCGTTTGATTTTTGAGCAATTGTAATAAAAGGTTATTTATGTATAACTCAGACACAAGGGCTTTGAATATTAGAATGCAGATATATCATGACTGAAATTAAATATCATTTGAGGATATGTGCCTTTGGCATGGACGCTGGTCAATGATAGAGGAAAAAAATTCAATCCAACCCACAGATACTGATCAAATTTATTATTTTTTTAAATAGGAGATCTCCCACTGTGAAGCATTAGAATTGAGTCAAACATTTAGAATTGGGAACTCTACAAAGGAGCAAAACCCAATATTTATATATTTTAGAATCAGGGAAGACATAACTTAGGGAAAATTAATAAGTGGTTCTGCCCTATTCTGGGTTTCCAGACATGTCTGAAAAGAGATGCTAGGAGAAATTATTTTCTGCAGAAAACAGGGGAGGAGATGTTGGGTTTGGAATCAGCAGACTTAGAATTCATATCTACCGCCCCCACTTACATGAAGAGACTTACTGGAATCTGCATCCTATATCTCTTTATTTAAATTTAAATTGGGATTTGGGAAATCGTATTAAGGAGAAAGCAGAAAACAAGATAAGCAGGTAGGGTTATAGCCAGAGGCCATAGACAAAGAAATGCCAGTCATTCAGTCATAAAAGTTTCAACTGCTGTGTACATTTCTTATTCTTCACCTGGGTTATCAGCAGAGCCTTCCTTCCTGCATTAAAAGTAAAGTATCAACTCATTCATCTTCAGGGTCTAAAATCTGACCCAGATTTGGTGTCCAGTCTTAATGTCTCTAAGAAAATCATAATCTGGAGCATCACACACACACACACACACACACACACACACACACACACACAGCATTATATATAATGCTATCAATGTTGTTACAATTCATTACTAGTGGTATCTGTGGTCCTCAGGTATAGCGTTTGACTTTTGTGCAATTTTAATACGAGGTTATTTATTTGTAACTCAGACAGAAGGGCTTTGAATATGAGAATGTAAATTCTAATCAAAGATGGATCACCAACTGAAAAAAAATACATTTTACTTTTCTCTCCTCGTTGAATACCAACTTGCACTTGTAGGTAGACCTAGACTGTGTTTCCAGACTCCTCAGACACATGTTCTTCATTTGAGCTTCATCATGAGACACTGCCATCGATTTCTCTGCTATTTAAAGGCGTATCTCCGATGGGGCTTATTCCTAATGTATTTATTGATTTTATGATTTTCATCATCATTAGTAGCAGCAGCAGCAGAAGGAGTATAAATGACTTCCACTCTTTCATAGTTTTCTAAACTTTTGGTTTATCATCATCTCCTTTTCAGAAAATAAAAAGAAAGAAAAATGACTTAACATCCCCCTGGTTGCTTTTGCCACCTTAATTTTTTTTGTTGTTTTTGTTCAACACCCTCAATTACAACCTCAACTACCACCACCTCCCACATCCTTCCTGCATCCCTTACCCTCAGGGAGTAGTATTGCCAGCTTTGAGAATCTATAGCTACGTGGTCACTATGTCTCTGAACATCTAATTGATTACCCTAAATTGATTACTCTAAAATCTAATTGATCTAATTGATTTCCCTAAAATAATCGTTCACAACTAGCAAATGGCAGATCGAGGTTGCAAACATGTACCAGGGTGACCCACATCTCAACCCCTCCCCCTTGAGTAACACTACTACCCCATCATCAAAGTCACATAATTTAGAACACCCTTGAAATTCAGGAAGTGGGAATGTGATGTGTGATGATGGCAATTAAAAAAAATTTGAAGAGTACAAATCTAAGAAAATAATAAAATATGAAGATAAGTTTAATCTATATGATTGAGTGTGGTGATGCATGCTTGTAATCCCAGTACTTGGGAGAATGTGACAGGAGGGTCACAGGTTCAAGGACAGCTTCAGCAATGTAGCCAGACTCCCAGCAACCTAATGAGACCCTGTTTAAAAGTAAAAAAATTAAAAAGGGCTGTGGTTGCCATTATAGTGGTGCACGCTTGTAATCACAGCATTTGGGAGGCTCAGACAGGAGGATCGAGGTTCATGGACAGCCTCAGCTACTTAGTGAGGCCTTCTGAAACTCAGTGAGGCCCTGTTTCAAAATAAAGAATAAAAAAGGGGGGGTGTAGCTCAGAGATAGAATGCCCCTGGGCTCCATCCCCAGTAACACGAGCGCGTGCACATGTGCACGCGCGCGCGCGCACACACACACACACACACACACACACACATACACACAAGGGCTATGGCAGAATGCTCTTGGGTTCAATCCCCAGTACTAAACCATCAAACATCATTATCATCTATATGAACACTTAATGAATCTTTGAACAAGTGAAAACTATAAAACTATAAAGATAGGTGATGATCAGTTATCCCTCATAAATATTCCTGAAATGATGCACATGTGATCATTAAATACATGCTTTTAGGTGATTTTAATTGTATGACAAATGCTTAGATAAATATAAAATTATGACATCCATGCATCAGAAAGTATGACACAATTGATCTTAAAATTTTAAAGCATGAATGCCTTAAAAAAAAAAAAAAAAGAGGCAGGCAAGGTGGCACACGTTTGTAATCCCAGCATTCCGGCGGCTGAGACAGGAGGATCTGGGTTCGTGGCCAGGCTCAGCTACTTGGTGAGACCCTGTTCCAAAATAAAGAATAAAATCCGGGTGTGGCGGCGAATGTGGGAGGCTGAGACAGGAGGATCACACAGGTTTGAAGCCAGCCTCAGCTACTTAGTGAGGCTCTCAGCAACTTAGAGAGACCCTGTTTCCAAATAAAGTATAAAATAGGTCTGGGGGTATAGCTTGGAGGTAGAAAAGCCCCTGGGTTCCACCCTTAGTACCAGAAAAAATTAATTAAAAATATTTTAAAATAAAGAATAAAAATATTGGGCTGGGGATGTAGCTCACAGGTAGAATGCCCTTAGATTCCACTCCAGTACCACAAAAACAATAACAAAAAAAGACTTAAGAAATAGACTTTAGGTATAAGCTACACATTATCACAGCCCACATCTCCAAATGGAGACATCCAGGTACATACCCTTTCTTTCAAAGGATCGTTATACTATTGTTGACACTACCCAAAATGCACTTTGCATTTACTTTATATCTTGTGGCACATCCTTTAAATAAGGACAGTAAGGACTAGCTTCAGCTGTCTGAAGTCCGTCTGTTTTCTGTGTTGTTGTGAGTTCTGGAAAAAGCCACGTTGCATGAGTCTTACCGTCCTCTGATGAGCTGTAACTCAAGAAAAGAGACATTTGTACAGGTGTTTTAGACATTGGGTTCAGTTACCAATTGTAGTACATCTTACTGAGAAGTGTTTCTCACTGCCGGGTTGGGGGGGGGTGCAGGAGGTAGGCATCCCTAGTGGCTACTGAGGGTGTTTGTGTCTGCGTTAGAATTATTTATTTCTGAACAATATATTTTGTCTCCTGTCTTTCCTTCCTCCTCTCTTTTTCATGGAAATTTCTCAATGCACCGCAGAACCACGGTGTACCATGTACTACTAAGCGGAAGCCAGATCTTGCTTCCCAGAAAGCCCTCCATAAGTGCTAGTTTACCATTAGTCTTATTAATATTTCACTTTTCTTATTATATTAAATGGCAATACTGATTGACATTTGGATCTTCATCTAACCATTGAGCTGTGTTTACGGCAGGACTACCTGGCTTAGGGACCTGTCCTCTATGGGTAAGAGAGGATGGACTCAGGTTGTAGGGCTTATTACCTTTAAAGAACAATTATACCTCTTTAGATCACAAAGATGACATGACCATTGTAAGCCTTCGTTAAGAAGCAGGAATGGAAAGTCTGGCAGTAAGATGAATGCTGTATTTTCAGAATGTAATTTTATCACTCACAGCAGATAAATGAAGTCTTCCAGAGTGCCACAGGCAAGGCTATTTACTCAATAATAACCTGCCTGCTTTAGAAGAGAGAACTTCCTAAAGAAAAGACCCACTTGATTGCTGCTGTTTATTTTCTATTTGATGGAAAAGAAAGATCAAGCCGGGTATAATGGTATATGCCTTTAATCCTGGTATTTAGGAGGCTGTGATAGGAGGATTACAGGTTTGAAGCCAGCCTCGGGATCTTAGCAAGACTCTGTTTCAAAATAAAAAATAAAAAGAACTGGGAGTATAATTCAGAGGTTGAATGGCCATGGGTTGAAGTTCCAGTACCAAAAAAAAAAAAAAAAGAAGAAGAAGAAAAAAGATCCTAATAACAGACTTGGAACCATTGAAATATCATGGAATAAGAATACTTTTATAGTAGGGCCTGATGGTGCATGCTTGAATTCCAGCATTTGGGAGGCTGAGACAGGAGGATCGCAGTTTGCAGACAGCCTCAGCTATTTAGTTGAGGCCCTTTGAAACTCAGTGAGACCCTGTTTCAAAGTAAAGAATAAAATAAATAGGGCTGGGGATGTAGCTCAAAGGTAGAATGCCCCCGGCTTCCATCCTCAGTACCCCCCACCCCAAACAAATGCTTTTATTGAATATAGACATACAAGCACATACATCCCTGCAAACACACAGGCATCCCCTTACACAAAAGCCCTTCTCCACAACCCCTAATCAAGCAAACACAAGAATTAAGGCATTTTTGCGTTCCACACTGCTGAAATAGATGCCATAATCTCGAACTTGAAGCATTTTACAATAAAATGAAAACTGACCAAAAGAAGGTAACTTCAAATCCAGCATCTGTTCATCCTCTTTCAAAAATACATCTGAAGATGTGTTAGATCCTATTTGGTTTAACTTTACATATATTTTTAACAACCTTCAGTTATGTAATTTCTCTACCCAGTGCAGATTAGAATCAACAAATTAGGCAGAGCATGGTGACAGTCTGATAGATTCAAAGCAGGTTGTCAGAAGCAAAAATGTGAAGATTCACACCAGTGGAGAAGCAAGCAGAGAGCTTAGGTTTAGTCTAGGGTCATTTCACACAAGGGTCATGACTCTACCATTCTGATAGGCCCTGCTCCTAAAATGCAGGTAAAAATGAAATGGCTATGTTTATTATAATCATACAGATTCATTGTACTATACTGAAAAACATCGTTCCTTTTGGTCAGTATGCAACTGACATTTATGGAGACTGTCTTATGCACCCGGCCAAGCCCAAGGCAACAAGGTTAGAAAGATAAGAAAGATGGCGTAGCATTGATTTTGGAAAGCCTGCCACTGGTGGGTATAAACAAAGATAGGGTAAACATACAGGAAAAAAATATGCTATAAGGTAGACAGATACAGAGTGCTAGAGAAACAATATTGGAGTTGGATGCAATAATTCAGAAAAGTAAATTCCACCCAAACAAACTCCAATCATTTAGAGAAACCAATTTGTAAGAAGTTGAAGCATTCGGTAATAGTATGCCTTTTTTGGGGGGTGGTATTGGGACTTGAACTGAGGGGTATTCGATCTCAAACCTGTATCTCCGGCCCTATTTTATTTTATTTTTTTTTATTTTGAAACAAGGTCTTGCTAAGTGGCTGAGGGCCTTGCTAAATTTCTGAGGCTGGCCTCAAACCTGCAATCCTCCTGTCTCAGCCCCCCAGTACCGGGATTACAGCCACCATGCCTGGCTAGAATATGCTATTTTAATTTATTTTTTATTTTTTATTTTTTTATTTTTTTATATTTTTTGGAACCTAGGGGCATTCGACCTCCGAGCTACATCCTCTGCCCTATTTTTATTCTTTATTTTGAAACCCGGTCTCACTGAGTTGCAGAGGGCCTCACTAAGTAGCTGAGGCTGTCCGCGAACTGTGATCCTCCGGTCTCAGCCTCCCGAATGCTGGGATTACCAGTGTGAGCCACCAGGCCCGGCTAGAATATGCTATTTTTAGAAGCAACTTATAACTGATACTTCTGGTTGAATATGCATAAACAGATTCAAGCATAACGGCCATTTTACAACACTAACTAAAAGAGAACGCAGTTCTCTCTTCTGATATGTTTTCTACATTTTTAAAATCTCCATCTAGAGTAATATGGGTTGCATATTCAATCGTGTAGCTTTTGATGGTTTAAATGTCTCTCTTGTGCATTGTTTGTTTTCCCAGGTAGAAAATTTGAACTCATAAGGTTAAAGCCTTTTTCTTCTAGGACATGGACATTCCTGTCTCCCATATCATCTAGCTAAAGTATAAAGTTGTTATTCAACAAAAATGCTCACCGGATTTAATACGAAGATTAAATATCGCCGAAGTGGCAAACAAAACTGCATGAAATATAAAGCCAAAGCTGTTTTTCAATAGATACGATTCAGTGTCTTTAAGTATCATAATAAATGGCTTGTTCTCCAAGCAGCAGATCGCAAACTCATTCTGTCTACATTTTAAGCCAATTTAATGGAGATTAACTATTTATTACTATTGCTTATTACTCAAAACATTGTGTGTGTGTGTGTGTGTGTGTGTGTGTGTGTGTATGTGTGTACGTGTGTTTTCCTTGACTAGGGATTGAACTCAGAGGCATTCTATTTCCCAGATACACCTCCAGCCCCATTTTTAATTTTTTAAAAATTATTTTGAAACAGGGTCTGGTTAAGTAGCTGAGGCTGACCTTGAGCCTTCGATCCTCTTGTCTCAGCCTTTCAAGTGTTGGGATTGCAGGCGTGCACCACCATGTCTGGCTAGTATGTGTTTCTTGATATGTAGGAGATTCAAACAGCAGGAGCTTTACAATTCTTATTATTGTCCACTTGAGCTAGGTGTCCATATATAGGTTAGTGGATGTCTGAAAAAGTGTCCAATAGTTGGAGATCTTTATATAAGTGCAAAGGAGAGATGTGTGCTCCGAGTGAAGCAGTCGGGCTGTGTGGCACAGGCCCATTCGCAATCTGACTGCAGATCTAGATTGTAACTAATATTTAGCTCTCATATTAGAATTTGCTACCGTGGAGGGAATCAGTAATTGTCATTTCCTTGGAAAAATTTAATCCACAGATGGATCGCGACATCCAACTGCAATGGTGCCCAACGTGAATGGGGATTTTTGCTAAATAAGGCCTGATTCAGCCAAAAAAGATAGACTGACTACAGAAATCTGAATCACACATTGCTCAAAAAAAAGCCTGCTTCGAGTTCTAATGCTTTGGCATAATAGAATTTTCCTAATAGGGACATAGTGGAAAAGACATTTACTGATTAAAGTGCATTTAAATTAAAAATAATACACAACATGAAGCTGTGTAATGCTTTCATACATTTATAAAGTTTTAGTCACAAAATTTAATTTTCCCTGTTTCCTTATTTAGCTAAATAATTAAGGTAAACTTCCTATTCAGACTGGGGAAACTGTGTATTAAAATCATTAGCTTTTCTCCAACTTTCTCCTTCAAGGTAAAAGCTTCACAAAAATCGGTAAATGTATGAGACGGGGGGCATGAACACTAGTGATGGAATACATTTTTTATGTTCCTTTAAATAGTTAACTTTAAAGCCGGGTGTGGTGGCGCACGCTTGTAATCTCAGCATTTGGGAGACTGAGACTGGAGGATCACGGTTCGGGGACAGCCTCAGCTACTTAGTGAGGCCCTCTGCAAATCAGTGTGAGACCCTGTTTCAAAAATAAAAAGAATAAAAAATTGGCCAGGGGGTGTAGCTCAGAGGTCAAATGGCCCTGGGTTCCATCCCCAGACCCCCCTACACACAAATAAATAAATAAATAAATAAATAAATAGTTAACTTTATATAGTCAACTAGAATCATGCAGCCTGGTGTTCATTTCTTTCATGATTTTGTATCATATGAAACTGTCTTGGCTGTACATTTTACTTACAGCAGAATATGCATATTACATATGTTATATAAAAAGAGTGTATATATATATATATTCAAAATTTTATATATATAAATATATAAATATTATACATATTTATATACTTATATATAAAATATATAATTATACATACAGCATATATAATATACACATATAATATATGTATATATAAATCCCTATATAATATACATATATGTGTACATAACATATATATTCACATATATGTGTAATTAATTACACATATATAATGCAAATTATATTTGTATAATATATAATTTTTTGTGGTGCTGGGAATTGAACCCACAGCATTATACCTCTAACCTATATCAAAGCTTTTTATTTTTTTATTTTGAAACAGTTGTTTCCTTTTTGTGTTTGTGGGGTACTGGGGGTGGAACCCAGGGGCTTTTCTACCTCCAGGCTATACTCCCAGACCTATTTTATATACTTTTATTTAGAACAGGGTCTCACTAAGTTGCTGAGAGCCTCACTCAGTAGCCGAGGCTGGCTTCGAACCTGTACAATCCTCCTATTTTAACTTCCCAAGCTCTGGGATTGATTACAAGCGTGCCCGAAACAGTTGTTTTCTAAATTGGTGAAGCTGGCTTCCAACCTGTGATCCTCCTGGCTCAGCCTCCCAAGTATTGAGATTACAGACGTATGCCACCACATCAAGTTTCGAGTAGAATATTAAAGTAAAAGAATTTCATTCCACGTTTCAGAAAACTGGCATTTATTTTTGCCTGACTGATTTTCAAATAGTGCTCATTACCTGGGGCGGGGGTGGGAAGGTCTAAATGATTAACTTCCTTTTCCCATTTAGCCTTGATATGTTTTCAAGGGATTCATCTGACTCCCAACAGTGTCTTAGAAGAGATCCAAGAGGATTTCTTAAAAGAAATCCCTTTCTGAAGAAGCTTACTGAAAAGCGCAGTGGGCTGTTAACTCGGGTCTACATCCTTTGGCTAACACAGAGAGGATTCGAATGTCTTCAGGTTCTTTTAGCGTGTGAGTGTGTGCGGGGGAGGGGGGCAGCCTGGAATATTCCGCATCCCTTCACTTTACAGAGTTAATCCAGCTGTTTCTAAATAACCCATGAGTTAGTAAATGTTATAGGAGACCTCTCTTGTGTGAGACAGAATTCCTGCTTACAAGGCTTTAAGAGGCACCTGATTAGTAACAGACCTTGGGACACTGAATAAGTCCTGCAAAAGAAATGTCTGTCGGAGCAATCGCAGCACGTGCACGATCTATTCCACACCCTTTTAATTTAAGTGTCTCGCTTGGCGCTATGAAAAGAGGCTCACAGGATAATAATGCAGCGCCCAAGCAGATATCTGCAAAACAGAAGTGCATCTCACCAGCACCTCCTAGGGGCCGCGCGAGGACCTGAGTCTGAGAGGTGGACACCGGCGCTGAAGGCTTCCTCCAATTGCCAGTCACCTCTCCGACACACAAAAATTCACCAGGGATGTATTGTTCAGAATATCCACTAATTAATTGCAATAGTTTTTTTTTTTCTGACTCAAAGAGCTCAAAGTCGCTTGAGGAAATAAACATTAAAAAAAAGCAAGTATTATAAACTCGGTGGAAAAGTCTCCGAAATGTATCCTGTCCTTTAAGAGCAAAGCTTCATACTTAAAAACGCATATGCACTCTCTTCACACACACACACACACACACACACACACACACACACACACACACACACACACACGCAGATGGACTGATTTATCAAATTCCTGGATCTAGACCCAGCTCACACCAAGCTGATTTTTAAGGGTCTGCAGGCGCTTGCCTGGTTGCTGGGAGCCAGGGCTGGGCGGCGCTGGTGCGAGCGCAGAGCTGAGCGTCTGTAGGAGTTGCTGTTCCCGAGAATTCATTTCTCTAATCATTCTGAGTTATATCAGCAGAGCGTGCCGGGCGGTGGTTGAGCAAAGGGATCGAGGGCGGAAGGACCAGATGAGAGAGAACGAGCAGTTCACCCTTCAGAGAAGTCTGAGCGCTTTGTAAGTAATTTACCAACAGTGGGGAAAAAAAAAAAAAAAACCTGCCCGCAGAACAGCAGGGATCTCGCTCGGGCGCGTCTAAATCCTGCCGGCTTCTGCGCGTGGGTCCAAGCCCCTTTTCCCCACGGAACTGATGGCTTCTCTGCGCGCTGCAGGTTGAGCTGGGGGTGTTCAGGGACTGGGGGATCTGGGTAGGAGGTAAGGAGAGAGAGAGGGGAGAGAGAGAGAGAGAGAGAGAGAGAGAGAGAGAGAGAGAGAGAGAGAGAGAGGGAGAGAGAGAGAGAGAGAGAAAGAAAGAGAGACACGCTCCGGGGCGCCTTGCAGGCCCTTCAAAGAGGGAAGTGTGGGGCGCCCAGAGGGGTAGGAAGCTTTGCCTAAGGCCAGGCTGCAATTACGCAGCCACAAAAACCTCAGCTTCCCACCTGATGCTGTCCCAGCTGGGCCTCAACTTCCTCCTCCCCAGCCCGGGCCCTACTCCCTGACCCTGCTCCCAGGCTGGAAGGGGAGGCAGCTGCGAGCAGCAGGTTCCCCTGGCTGGCAGCGCCCGGGGCCGCGGGTGTAGCATCCTCCCCTCCCCTCTGGGCCGCGGTTCCCGGGGCCGGCGGCGTGCGATTGGTCGGCCGCGGCCGGGGGGCGGAGCCAGGAGCCCCGGTATCGCTGGACCTCCTCAAAAGAGCCCAGGATATTGCAGAGCGCACTGGAGCCCTGGCCAGCGTGCAGCCTGCTCGGCGCCGGCAAGCTGGGTCTTGGGAATTCTGGTTTGCTTCAGCTTATTCACTTTTACAAACCACTGGATCTTACACGCTTCTGTGTCCCCCACTTCCACTCCATGTCCCCGAGCTCCTGTGCCAGCAACAGGTAAGGGCTCTGCTTTATTCCCTTTTCCCCTCTCGCTGTCTGTGTGTTCTGGGCAGTGGAGTGGGGGCCACCGTCCCCTGCCCAAGCCTGCCCGCTGCTCCAGAGGTGCCCAGCTGTCTTGCTGCTGTAGCGCTTCCCCGGGCTTCGGAGCCCCAGCTCATGGCTATATAGTTTGTGCGCGCACCAGAACATCCTCGGAGCTAAAAATATTGAGACATGCTTGGAACAGTTGAGCAATAGAAACAGATTTCTCTGCAGCATCTGTTTGTGCTCATAACTTCCAATGCACCAGCTGTAGCAAGATACTGGGTTTGGAGGCAAAGGCGAGAGAGAGAGAGCCTGTGTTCGATTCTCCCTCTAAGGAAGGAAAAGAAAAATATATTGAAACAGAAGGTGGTTAGGGGAGGGAGAAGCGATCCAAGCCCTGGTCTTGGACCTTGGCAAACCTCCGGACCCAGCACTCCTCACAATTGTAGATCTTTGGCCTTCTTCTTCTTCTTCTTCTTCTTCTTCTTCTTCTTCTTCTTCTTCTTCTTCTTCTTCTTCTTCTTCTTCTTCTTCTTCTTCTTCTCCTCCTCCTCCTCCTCCTCCTCCTCCTCCTCCTCCTCCTCCTCCTCCTCCTCCTCCTCCTTCTCCTCCTCTCCTTATTTCAAGTGTATATAGCCTGGGTTCCTAACAGAGTGAGCGTCTCAAAGTTGCTTTGCTGGGGAAAGCTAGCTGGAGCCAGAATTGGTTTTGAATCTGAAGACCATAAAACTTTGTATGCCACTCTGCCCTTAAGCAATTTGTTATTCTTAGTATTAATGGTGTAAAAGCCTAGCTTGGAGATAGCCTGGTTGGAGGGATCAAAAGGACATGATTCTGCAAAAAGATTGCATCATAACATGGATTCATCATGACAACTGAAAAAAAAAATAGAGATAGGAAGCGGGTAGTTTAATATCAGTATCTGGTTAAGCCTATCTGGAGCTTGGGAAGTAGGCTGATTCGTGGGTTCTAGAGGTTTTCATGCACTCAGAATATACCTGTTGGGAAATAAAGCACTATTTGAAAACCTGTTTTAGATATGTAAAGAATACATATGGTCATTTATTTTTCATTTGCTTTCTTTTCTCAGTAAGAACCAATAGGCTGTCAGATTTCCTCTCTGTAAACAGCATGTTGTGTAGACTTCGCATTTACCTTTATATTTGCCAGTTTCTTTCTGCTCACTTTCAAGAGCTTTATTTATATTTGCCACCATCCTGAAAAAAAACAAAACAAAACCCTGATGCTCAGAAGCAGTAGGTGTGTGACTTCAGGGATCGTGGGAGGAGGGAGGGCTGGGGTCAAGGTCTGTTTAGTTTGCTTTCTATCCCCCCCTCATTTTTTGGTGGCACTTTACTTTTGTATGTTAGTGGTAGCCCTAAAGAGATTTAATTTGTACCCTTGTGAATTTGGCTCACTCCCCTCAACCATTTTTTTTTTTTTTTAAGCACACAGTCTTTCTCTGTCCTTCAAACTATCCAGTTGTAGAAGCTCTGGCTAACTGTAGAGCCCTTGCATAACTTCTCAGGGTCTTGAAAGATGGATAGCATTTTTACCTGAACAGTTCAAGGCCATTTCAAGACTTTATTATTTTTTAAGTTCTTGTTCTGGTTTACCAAATGGTATATGCAAATGCTGAGCCAGGTTCCAGGCATTGTTCAGCCTGAATCTGAGAGCCAGCACTCACATAGATGCATGGGTGTCCCCTTGCCCTCTCCTCCCTCGCTCCCTCCCTTCCTCCTCCTCCCTTCTGTTTACTGAGCTTCCAAGAGGTTGCTTTGCTAGCAGTTGTGATCACGTAGCAACTTGTGCCCAGAGCACACTCAGGCTGGTCTATAAGGCGTCAGCTGGGGAATAGGTGCTCCTGCTCCAAGCACTCATTAGCAGACCTTTCTCTCCTCCCAACACATTTTCTCCAGTGTCTCTCTCCTATCTCTGCTATCTCTGGTCACAGTCCACACACTGTAATCACATGATGAGACATAGGGATCCTCATTTGTTCTCCATGATCACCTTTCTCTAGTTTTTTTTTTTTTATCTGCCCTATTTGAAATATCTCCTGTAGAGCCAAAATCATTTAGATGCCCCCATTTGAAGCAGGTGATCTCCTTGACCTTGTGTTTCATCCATCACTCTCTCCCCTCTAATACCCACCTAAGATTGAAGTGCTGAACTATTTTTTTCCATTGCTTATGCTTAATTTTGGCTCAGCCTATAAATAGTCTTAGCATGAACGGCACCACATGTAGCCTCTCAATTTCCCAGAAATACTTTCTGCATCATTGGTTGTGGCCTGGGTACAATGATTATTTGTAGCCACTGAACGTACATCTGGGTCCTGAAATATTTGGGCTGAAAGAGAGAGGTATACATTGCGCACTAAATCAAACGTCCAGTCTCCAGGGCCGTGGTGTCCACCGAAAAGTCAAACCATTCGGTGTTCTCATCTATTCCTAATTGACAGTTTCTAAAAACATTACTTGTAATCAAATTGCATGAAAGCCATATTTTTAAGGGAAAGCTTTTCCCAGATGTTGATGGATTAGTGACTTCGATAGAGAAGGGAGCAGGCAAGGAGATTTTCTTGCTTGGCTAAATCCACTCTGCAGTGTGGGCAGGTCAACTGTAAAGACAGTCTTTGTGGTGACTTCTTAAGATAGTTACCCAACCAGACTTCTTTGGCAGGTACTAGACCCTTGCCATGTAATCAGCTGAACACACATGACGTGTAGGCACACGCAGACACACATAAATCTGTTTAAGGGGCATATCTATTTGAAGTGACAAATTTTTCCAGGGAGAACACAGCCCTTCTTTTCCCCTTTCCAGGGAGAAATGTTAAAATTTCTAAATGATGCTTCACATATGGAACAAATTCTGTCATTAGCAATGGAAATAAGACAATAATAGTCACCCGATACAGGCTATTTTCAAGGTTCTAAATGCGGAAAGCTATTCATAGGAAGCTGGTATTGTGTGATTTGTGGAATTCAAACAAATGTCTAGGGGTCGCGATTTTTGGAAAGTCACAATTCAGACTTTACATTTCATATGGTCGTTGTGTTTTAATCTGGAAAGAGTGCAGAAATAAGTCAGAGGAAATTTGAGACCGTCTAGTCCTGGCCCCTCATGGTAACTCAGATGGAAGGATTGTTTTGAATCACGAAAAGGAAATTTCTCGGTGTCAGCTTATAATAAAAGGTTCTAAAGGCAAACATAACTCAAAGATACCAACCCTTTAAAGGATGCTCTTTCTCCCTCCCTTTGTTGGGCAAAGTGCACCTGCATTTGGTGTTCTCTCGCTGCCTCTGACTTTGCGTAGATACGCTCGGGCAATTGCATGTTGAGTCAAAAAAGCTGAAATCACCCTTCAAATAACATCTTTGCATGTCCGGGACCTAGAACCCTGAGATTCTTTTTTTTTTTTTTTTTTTTTTTTATTTTGTCCAAGTACAAGCTTCACAGAGAAGCAGACAAAACACCAAAGCAGGTGGAAGACTGGGAAGGCACAGTAACTTCTTTTTATAAAGTAACTCAAAGGCACTTTCAAATCGGGCATCATTTAGGTGTCAAAAGCTGCCAAAATGTAACACACATTGCAATTTTCACAGATGACTAATCTCAGGAAAAATGTGTTGGGGCACATTCTGGCATAATAACTTGGATATAGAGGGAGAAGTCAAAAGACTGTAACGAGGCATTTTCAAAGACAGTGTACCTTGCCTTGTTTTCAAGGGATGAATAGAACTAGGATAAATGGTTTGCCTGGTTTGTTTGCAGCTGGAACATGGTTTTGGTAACTGCTTCATCTTCGTGGGAATTTGTGTGTGGGGAGGGTGGGAGAAGTGATGTCCTTAGTTATCAGAGCTTGAACAAATTTCTGATCTGTTTTCACCCTTGAATACAAGAGATGAATTTGGTCCAGAATCCCAAAAGTTGAGAATCACTTAAAAGTGTTTTGAGTCTAGTCTCTATTAGCTCAAACATATCTGGTCAAGAAAATACCTAAGACTTTCTCTTAGGCTCTTGTCAGTTATTCAAGGAAAAACAAAACAAAATTTAGTTTCTTTGGAGCCAAGATGGAACGTTAAATTGAGCAGATAGATTCGACCCAGGCGTGAATGAGGCAGTAGGGGAAAACTGAAAATGGCTATTTGTTCATGTTAGGTGAAGGCGAGTGCCTTCTCCATAGGAACCCATTGCAAACAGCAGTGCTCCCGTGTAAGCAAGCTGACTGGCATTTACAAGCTACTTTGATTACAAAGTTGTCTCTGTTTGAGGCAACCCAGCCCTGGACCCACACAGACTGAGTTCCTGCCTTATCTCAATCCGCTAAAGACCGGGTCCTTTGGCACAAAGGTGCTTACTTCCTAGCCTGTGATTACACATGGCGATCCCATCCCTGGAGAATTTCAGGACTCTCATCGCTAGGCAACAGACTCGTTCTCTATCCCCCAGAGCAAATCTGTGTCTTCAAGCCAGAATCACTTGCACTAATAGAGATGTTATCTAGCCATTTCTGCACAGTGACTGCTTCGAGTGTGTGAGGTGAAGGAGCCAGTCTAGACAGTATCCAGCAACCAGGATCCATCCCAGATGATTCCAAAGGCTGTCTCATCAATTTGATCACTTAAGCAAAATAGCCTGTCACTCCGAAGTTCAAGTTTGCCATCAAAGATTCAGACATTTCCCCATACTGCACATGCAATACAATTAATATACAGGCTACAATCACATGAATGACTCGCTAGACATATCCTCCTTCTGAAAGCTTTGTGACCAGGCTTAGGAACAGAATGTCATTTTTCTAAGAAATAACTGGAGAACCTAAGAAAGTAGCTAAGGCAAAAGCAGAGAATGAGAGCTGAAAGGTAGACCTGGAAAATAGAATATTCTAGATCAGTGGTAAGAAGCGAAAAAAGGACCTGAGATTTGGGTTGATTATTTTCATAAATCACTCATCAAGGTTTAACAACTTTATGCTTCTAAACCTAAATATAAAACTAAAACATTTTTAGGGGACAGAGAAAACCTCTACAATTCAATATTGAGTTTACTAATTCCCATAAGACTCTGTGTTTTTGTTAGGATAAGATATGTTGCCTTGGACAGGAAAACATCTTTCCGACTGACTTCTCTAACAGATGATCTGTCTTTTCTTGCAGGGCATGTTCTCTGGATGTCAGCTGAGTTACTAAGGTAATTCTGCATGACAGTAGACAGCCTTTGGTAGAACCCCAAGGCTCCCCGAGACACCCATCTCTCCTCATTTTATTTTATTTTTTTTGTGTGTGTGTCATCACTGAACATTCAAAACTGTTTCTCCAAAGGGTTTTGCAAAAACTCAGACTGTTTTCCAAAGCAGAAGCACTGGAGTCCCCAGAAGAAGCGATGGGCAGTGTGCGGACCAACCGCTACAGCATCGTCTCTTCAGAAGAGGACGGCATGAAGTTGGCCACCATGGCGGTAGCCAATGGCTTTGGGAACGGGAAGAGCAAAGTCCACACCCGACAGCAGTGCCGGAGCCGCTTTGTGAAGAAAGATGGCCACTGTAACGTTCAGTTCATCAATGTAGGGGAGAAAGGGCAGCGGTACCTGGCAGACATCTTCACCACCTGCGTGGACATCCGCTGGCGGTGGATGCTGGTTATTTTCTGCATGGCTTTTGTTCTCTCGTGGCTGTTCTTTGGCTGTGTGTTTTGGTTGATAGCTCTGCTCCATGGGGATCTGGATGCATCGAAACAGAGCAAAGCTTGTGTGTCTGAGGTCAACAGCTTCACAGCCGCCTTTCTGTTCTCCATCGAGACCCAGACCACCATAGGCTATGGCTTCCGGTGCGTCACGGATGAATGCCCGATTGCCGTCTTCATGGTGGTGTTCCAGTCCATTGTGGGCTGCATCATCGATGCCTTCATTATTGGAGCCGTCATGGCCAAGATGGCCAAGCCCAAGAAGAGAAACGAAACTCTCGTCTTCAGCCACAATGCTGTGATCGCCATGAGAGACGGCAAGCTGTGCCTGATGTGGCGGGTGGGCAACCTCCGGAAAAGCCATTTAGTGGAAGCTCATGTCCGAGCACAGCTCCTCAAGTCCAGAATTACTTCCGAAGGGGAGTACATCCCCCTGGATCAAATAGACATCAACGTTGGGTTTGACAGCGGAATTGACCGTATATTTCTTGTGTCTCCAATCACTATTGTCCACGAAATCGATGAAGACAGTCCTTTATATGACTTGAGTAAGCAGGACATTGATAACGCAGACTTTGAAATCGTCGTAATCCTAGAAGGCATGGTTGAAGCCACCGCCATGACGACACAGTGCCGTAGTTCTTACCTGGCTAACGAAATTCTTTGGGGCCACCGCTACGAGCCAGTCCTCTTCGAGGAAAAGCACTACTACAAAGTAGACTATTCCAGGTTTCACAAAACCTATGAAGTTCCCAACACCCCCCTTTGTAGTGCCAGGGACTTAGCAGAAAAGAAATATATTCTCTCAAACGCTAATTCCTTTTGCTATGAAAATGAAGTCGCCCTCACAAGCAAAGAGGAAGAGGATAGTGAAAACGGGGTCCCTGAGAGCACTAGCACAGACACCCCCCCCGACATTGACCTTCACAACCAGGCCAGTGTACCTCTAGAGCCCAGGCCCTTACGACGGGAGTCGGAGATATGACTGACTGATTTCTTCTGGGGGATATTTACCTTACTCCATAGTCTGTTGGTCAGAGGCCCGAAACAGTTACACAGACGACGGTACCGGTCATGAGGTGGGTCAAGGCAAGTGGCTTCAAGAGACAAAGGCTAGCACGACGGTTTCAAAGAAAGACTGTGAGCTCTATGATCGCTGTAAAGCGCACTCCACAGGCCTCCACGCGACCCGATGGCACATAAGTGTTGCAGAATAAGTTCTGGTTTCTTTTATTGTATTGTTTTGTGTTTTTACAAAACTTGAATTTGCAGGCAAGCCTTGGTTGGCTATTTGACTTATCCAGACTGCTTCTCTTTAGGGAACAAGAATGTTTTTAATGGCATAACAAAGGCAAGACTCTGCCTTAATTTTTGGAAAGCTGCTAAACTACATGAACACACATCATATTTTTTGTTGCTGTGTAGTTTTTTTTTCTTTTGTGTAATTTAAAAGTCAGTGTTGAACTTTGTTGAAAGCTCATAATGCGCTTCAAAGTGGCAAGTATTTGGCTATTAACTGCCAAAAACGTGAGCCTGATCTTTTGAGGCCAGTAATTTGCTTGCTAGAATTGATCTCTCTCTCTCTCTCTCTCTCTCTCTCTCTCTCTCTCTCTCTCTCTCTTTCTCTGTGTGTCTCTGGTTATATAAGGGCATTATGTAACACTAGCCAAATGGTAGCCTCTGGGTTTTTTTTTTCCCCTCTCTCCATGATGTTAATGGGTTATCTCAAATTTTCAGTTAGACTACCTAAAATGAATACCAAAGATAATGCACACTTTTGCACAGTGGAGCTTGTTTAAAAAAGGAAACAAAGCCCCATGGGTTGCCTTGCAAACAAGAGACAATAACTTTGGACCTCAGCGAGACCTTGAACCTCCTGTTCATTTTGCACCTCATTAAGAAAACAGAGCATGACATACACAGAGCCTAGTAAGTTCAGTGATTTACCTATTTTCTTTTCCCTACCCCACCTACTTGAAGAGACAGAGTGCCTCCAATTCACACACCCATGCATGCAGGATCCGCATCTTTGCTCCCTTGCTTGGTAGGCTAATGTGTAAAGTGAGAAGGGGTGATAACACTATTGGATTTCTCTGGGCTTTCCCCTTTCTGCACATTCCGGAATGTATTCCAGACGATTACGATCTGGGTTGAACTTTGTCAGCCTCCTGGCACCCTCCAAAGGGAGCCATTGGTATGGAAGCTAAAGGGATTTAAAGTTTGGCAGCTGACTTTGTTGCTTGGGCTGTGGGGATATTTCCACCTTGACATGACCTTAGCCAAGATGCCCTGCCTGGCCCCTTGTTCTGTTGATCAGATGGTCCAGGCCGCGTCCTGCATCATCAGCCAGGGCTGCCAACGTGATGTGTGTGGAGAACAGGGAGGTGTGAAGGAGCCACTTAAATACAATACTTCAACTCTAGTACTCAGGAGGGAGAGGGAATTTGCCTTGTTTTTATGGCAGACGGTAGACTATCTCCATATTTTAGGGTCAAATAGAGCCATAGAAATTCAGCTCTATCACAAGTCAAGGAGATAATAATCTAAAAGGGTTAATCCTCACCTTGTGTGCCCACTCACCATCAAGGTGAACCAATCCTTGTCTGTTTCTTGAGGAGGCCTAGAGCAGATTACGCGGGACACATTGTTTCCCAGAAGTTTCTCCTCCCTGCCTGCCTGCCTTGCTCAGAACATTTTTGTTTTTTCCGCTCTAGCTCAATAATGGAACTCCTTTTTTAATTTTTTTTTTTTTTTTGGTTTAAAGTTCCCTATTTGTGAATTCTGGGGTGGCTGACTTTTCTTTTTTAGTTGGAGTCTCAAAAATCAACTCTCTTATGGTATTATATTATATCCTGGTATGCCATTAAAAATCAGCTTGTTCTAGAATTCTGTATTGCATCAATCGATGTTTGGGGTGGTCTCTGGTTTTCGGACAGCCATCTCTGAAAGCAGAGCCTGTTTGTATGGTGACAGTTTCTGCTCTTTTTCACCTCACTAGTCGGTGGGTTGGAAAACCCTGGTGTTATTTTCATGGGAAACCGAGAAAGCGATGGGAAGCAAGTGGAGGTTATTTGGAATCCAAATTTAAAGGCAGGTTTGGGAAGTCAGTTAATGCATTGGAGGAGTTAGGAAGGAGAATTGACAAGATGCAGCCATTTGGCTCTGTACAGTGAGAAGCTATGGAAGGCTTCAGCTGCTATTATGAGTTTTGCAAAGGAAAAAAAAATCAAACCAAAGAGTATTCCGTGATACGTCAATTAAATGAAGATGCAGTGGGGAATGGGGGTGACCGTAAAGAAAACCATTCCCAAGACACACAATGCTACCACTTAAAAAGACTTGAGCTATTTGAAGGGGTGGGTCTAGGGGCAAGAAAGAGGGGAGGGAAAACTTTCAACTTATTTCTGAAAATGAGAAAAAAAATCTACAATTTCTGGTGCACAGGTTTGTTTTTTTTTTTTTTCAAGAAAATTTTGCAGAAGCTATGTTTTTAAAGTGTACATTTTATAAAGTTTATCAGATATTTTCATATTTAAAGCCAAATGTAAATAGAAGTCTGTAAAGGAAAAACAAATGCCATAGAAAGTATAATTTCAGTGCAACTATTTCTGAGAGCTAGTACCTATATGCTACCGGTTAGCATGGTTTTAGCAAATATTTACCAGCCTTATAAGGTTTGTATTGCTACGTTCTTCTGTTATTTATTTCAGCATGGACTGTTTATTTGAAAGCTTTTCCTAGTTATTAGCATTTTAATAGTTACGAGCTTTAAATGTCTCTCTCTATATATATCTTTTTTTTATTGTCAAGAGCCAAGACACAGGTAATGCACAACATTTATTGCTGCATTTTACCTTCAAAATATTTGTTCTTATTGACTGGGTCTCCTTAACTAGTGCACACAGGTCACTAGAATGCAGATGGAAGAGACTCACCGTGAATATCTGGGGTCGATTCCCAGATGCATATTGCTTCTGTATCGCAAACAAATCCCTGTTTGATTTCCTTAGGATGTATGTCCCTATTAAAGGATATTTGCTCATATCTGGATGGGCGTTATATTTTGGGAGGGGGGGCGGCATAGATTCCTGGTTATTCTATTTTTAAATAAAAGGTAGACAAAGCGAATTCTATTTTGATTATTGAGAAAGGAATAGTTTTCTATCCCTCTGAGCGTATACTTGAATCAGACATTTTAAGGATGTCGCTATAGCACTATAGTCATTTCCAAATTTCTGGAGAAACTTTGTTTTACCTTGTTTTTGTCCCATTGACACATTATCTTTCTTCTTTTCTTCCCTATATGTGCCCGGCCCAAATCATGATGTGTATCGGATGAGCTCTGTGCCCACGTCATGTTCTCCTTACCAATAATGAATGTCAGTTTATATTTTATAATAAAAGAACTTGCTAAAGGCAAAAAGCTGGTTCCTAGAAGCAGAGTGAGTATTTTCTTTTTAAATTTCACTCTGTGTCTAATAATATTAAGGTGGAAATTAAAAAAAAAAAGTGTTGCATCGTCGTCTCCCCAAGCACAACCTCCAGCCAACTTTCCTTTCTGGTTATGTTGGATTTCAGCTCTGGGCTCTAGCAAGTTGAACAATTCTGGCCTTTGACAATTGCTATCATTTTCCCATTTGCCATCTTTTTTTTTGTATCTAAAGTCTTCCTATTGTACTGCACAAACCATCGGTTGTACATATTTTTATATATTATGTCTTATTTTATTATTTCTAAATAAAAGTGTAAAAATTGAAAGCAACTTGGTGTGAGAATCGTTGGGCCTTCTGGGTGATAACTGTTGAAACGCTGAGATATAAAGCAAATATGCACATGTTTCCCAAACAATAGGACATAAACCTGATCATTTGTATGAATAGGGCCATAGAAATTGCCAGGGCACCCAGGTACAGTAGAGTGGCAGATTAGTTTAATCCAGGTTAGAGGAAGTCAAGCTCATATTTTGTTTTTGGACAGAATGGCCTAGGCAGAAAGAGGTTAGAAAAGACCAAAACACAAACTAAACTAACAAAAATAATTTAAGGTTTAGAATTTTTTTTGTAGTGTTGGGGATTGAACCCAGGAGCATTCTACCTCTGAGTGACACTCCCAGTCCTCTTTATTATTTTTTTGTTTTGTTTTTTATTTTTTATTTATTTAATTTTTTTGCAGTACTGGGAATGGAACCCAGGGGCATTCTACCTCTGAGTGACACCCCTGGCCCTAATTTTTTATTCTTTATTTTTGAAACAGAGTCTCACTGAGTTGCAAGGTACCTCACTAAGTAGCTGAGGCTGTCCACCAACTGTGATCCTCCTGTCTCCACCTCCCAAATGCTGGGATTACAAGGGTGTGCCACCATGCCTGGCTTTTGTTGTTGTTGTTGTTTGTTTGTTTGTTTTGGTACTGGGGTTCCTGGAAGCCCTTCTACCTCCGGGCTACACTCCCAGACCTATTTTTTATTTTTGGAAACAGGGTCTCTTAAGCCAGCGTGGCTGGCTTCGAACCTGCGCGATCCTCCTGTCTCTGCCTCCCAAGCGCGGGTACTACAAGCGTGCGCCACCACGCCCGGCATCTGTTTGTTTGTTTTGAAAAAAGGTCTCTTTAGGTTGCTGAGAGTCTCACTAAACTGTTGAGACTGTTGTCAAACCTGTGATCATCCTGTCTCAGCCTCCCAAGTACTGAGATTACAAACACTGGGACTACAAGCCATCACACCTAGATTAAAGTTTAGAATTTATCAATTTTAATAATAATAATAATAATAATAATAATAACAATAGCTCTTTCTTAAGCCTCAATTATGTATAGGTTCTGTTTCATATATCACTTTTTATTTATTCCCTTCTCACAAAAACAAATTAGGATATTAATATTCTGTTATTATAGATCAGGACTTGAAAAATGAATGCCTTTAGGTTCAGAGAATAAATATTTTAGGCTATGGACCAAATGATGCTAGTTTTAAGAAAGCAAGGATTCCTTTGTAATCCAAAAGAAGTCCCAGACAGGGCACGAGTAAGCAGCATAGCACTGTTGGAACAAAACTTTACTTAAACCTACAGGCAGCGTGTCAGCTTTGGCTGGTGGTCTTTCTTTCACTTGTCAAGTTCTGTAATAAATGAAGAAACAGAGACGGAATTATAAAACCAATGAATCATAGAGGCAGGATTTGAAATCAGGTTTTATCTGCCTCCAAACCTAGCTTTCTCCACAAAGCTGGATCACATTTCAGGACACAAACTTAGGAAGGAGATGTGGTCTTGGAGAAAATACCACTTCCTCTAGCCCATTTGGAATGAGGTGCTTCAGGAAGGTAGAGCTACTGAGGGAAATTGCATCCTGAATGATGGGGTTCCCCTGAATCTTTTTTCTTTTCTTTTCTTTTCTTTTCTTTTCTTTTCTTTTCTTTTCTTTTCTTTTCTTTTCTTTTTTTCTTTTCTTTTTTGTTCTACCAATACCCAGAGAACTGTTTGAAAAGTGATTCTAAGTTCTTCATACATAGGAAATAATTTAATCTTAGCAGCAAACGCATGGCTGTATTATGATCTCCCCATAACACATGATGAAATTAAAAGCCAGAGAACTTTGTGGCAGTGTTGCCAGCTCGCAGGTGTTTAAGCCAAGATTTCAACCTGGCCTCGGCTTCTGACTCTCTGCAGACTCCCCTTGGAAGGCTGCTTGGTACCCTTTGTCATGCCATTGGTAGCTTTTTTACCCCTTTGCTTTGATTTCAGGTATGGAAACACACTCTCTATCACTATCCAAGACCCGGGAACCCAGGATGTGTGCCTTATTCCTAACCTGCTCTTCATTCAATTCCTCTTCTTTTTTTATTTGGAGAGTGCTAACAACTCCCAAGGGCTAGAAAAGAGTTATACACCTAAGCCTTGGTTGTAGAATTTTGGAAAATTTCAAGCTTCATATTAGTTTCAATTAACTAGAAATTGCTTAACCCTGTCTCCAGGCAAAACCACAGAGCTCTGTTACTAACCAAACAGCACGCAGCCTACCACCCTTACTTTCCTCCCACTGCAAGCAGCTGCAGGTGAAACAGGATGCTCTGTGATTGGGACAATGAAGAAAGATATATCATAGTATACCAGGCACGGTGGTGCATGCCTGTCATCCCAGTACTTGGGAAGCTGACACAAAGGGATCGCAGGTTCAAGGTCAGCCTCGAAAACTTAGTAAGACCCTCAACAACTTAGTGAGTTCCTGTTTCAAAATAAAAACTAAAAAGGGCTGGGGGTTGTAGCACAGAGTTAGAATGCCCCTGGGTTTAATCCTCAGTACAAAAAAAAAAAAGGTAAATACATAAGTACATAAATTTTTTAAAGTATCACAATAAAGCCAGGCAGTGAGCCAAATGCTATTCAGGTCCCGCCTCTGTGTATATATATATATATATATATATATATATATATATATATATATATATTATACATAAATGCTTTTATTTTTTATTAAATATACAGAATAAAAGGCAGAGCTGGACTTTCAGAGTCCTCCCACTTGGACTCTCCCTCGAGTGACAGCCTAGCAAGACTTCTGAGCTCTCTAGCCTTCTCCTGCAGCCACGCTGAACACCTTGTTTAAAAGGAAACACATCTCCATCTAGAAAGAACCATCATCAGGCTAGCAAAGCTGATCAGATCAATGGGTTTTGTTTTCCCTAATTCAAATACACACCTATACACATCAAGGAAGGCTCGCTTCCTGTACTTACAGGGAAGGAAACCACTAAGCTGACAATTAGCACACTGCATAACCTAAAGGCCTATTTTCTGAATAGTTGTGACCAAGGAACCTAGTGGTCTCCTGTGTAGTTGTGACCAAGGCATCTGTGGTCTGATGTGTAGTGTCAATGGGTGAGGGTTATTAGAATGACTTTCTTTTAGGTAACTGTATAACCATAAGGTAATTTCCTGCCAGGCAGAGGTAGAAGAATTCTCCTGGAGTGCCTGGCTCAGGAATGATGTCCCAGTTCATCTGGGCTGAGGGGTTTCCCAGTATGTAGGATTCTCCACAGGGAAAGTAGGAAAAAAATCTAGGCAAATTGGGAATTCAGTCATCCTAGCTGAGAAGCTAGAGATAAAGAGTGGTTTGGTGAAGGAGGAAGAGAAACAGTTCAGAAGAACGTGGCAGGGAAGCGCTGAAGCAAGGCCAGCCACCTCTACCACAGGAGCATTACTAAATACTGAGAATAATAATGGTGGATAATTACACATAAGTGGCTCTCTCCAAATAACTGACATCTGTTGGCTCCAGGGCATCTGTTGCTTTGGAGAACGGTTTCCTTAAATTACAAGTCTTGGCCTTATTAAATGATTTTATATATTGTTTCACGTCTCCTCAGGTGACTGGAGCTGATTCCCACATCTCTTTGCTGGTGGGTGGGACGTGCTATTTAAGTTCTGATGCATCATGAAGCCATCAGCATTTCAGTGATATTTTCCTCACGACTAGAAATTCCTGACAATCATTTGGGTTTTTGCTTCTGATCCACTGTGTCAAAGAAATCAGGTGAACACTCTCTGCTATGGATTCTATCATATGTGATATATCATAGGTATAATATCATATATTGCCATACCATCATATATCAGGTAAGGTTAGCTAATATTGCTGCTCAGTTCACACTAGAATATCAAGCAAATCAGTGTGTCTAGTTAAAACACCAAAATCTTGGCTTTAAGATAAGGAGCTATCCACACTTATAATCTCAGTACTTGGGATAATGGAACAGGGTATCCCAGGTTCTATTCCAGCCTCATCAACTTATAGAAACCCTGTTTCAGAGTAAAAAATAAAAAGGGCTGAGATGTAGCTCAGAGGTAAAATGCTTCTGCATTCAATTCCCAGTACCAAAACCACACCAAACAAAAACACTTATTTTCAGAGATCTTTTTATTTTCAGGTTTGAGATTATATTCTGACAGTTTGAGATTGTAAAGAGGTTTGACTTCTAGAAAACTGTTTTCGATTCAGTAAAAAAATTGTTGAGGAATTGTTATATGAATAGATGCTGGATATTCAAAGTTTTCTGTGGAACTTAGTCTTCGATAGATCATGTTTTGGAAAGTGGTCAATATGGTTGCATGTTCATTTTCCCTTAAAACTATAAAATATGCTGGGTGTGGTAGCCCATGCTTGTAATCCCCATGTTTGGGAGGCTGAGACAGAAGTTTCACACAGGTTCGAAGCCAGCCTCAGCTACTTAGTGAGGCTCTCAGCAACCTAGTCAGACCCTGTTTCCAAATAAAATATAAAATAGGTCTGGGAGTATAGCCCGGAGGTAGAAAGCCCCTGGGTTCCACCCCCAGTGCCACCAAAAAATCCAAAACAACAACAACAACAACAACAACAAAAACTATAAAATGTGAACTTTAGAAATATAAGTATGTACATATAATAGTAGTTATAAATTATTGAAAACCTAGAATCTCTTAGGCACTGTGCAGATAGATAACTATACAATTCCTGTCCTCCCAAAACAGAAATCTCTATTTGGAAGATTGTCATTTCAGAGTAACTCAAATATTGTAATTCAAATATTTATGCTGCATCTTACTGGGAATTGTTTTTAGAGCACATCACTTGAATACTTTAGTTGTACTTTTTAACATTTTTGGTTAATTTTACAGTTAGAAAAAAGCAGAAATAAGGTGATAGGGCCGGATGATCAAGATC
The DNA here is from genome assembly GCF_963383645.1 of Muscardinus avellanarius. NCBI lineage: Eukaryota > Metazoa > Chordata > Mammalia > Rodentia > Gliridae > Muscardinus > Muscardinus avellanarius. The sequence goes on from NC_137802.1 coordinate 63,892,681, forward strand.
ACAAATACCAATTTGCACCAATTAGTCAATATGTGACTAAAAACATGTAATGAGATGATTTGGTTGTTTACTTGTTGCTAGTTATGATGTGGCTCAAGATAGCCCAGAAGGCCTTACAAAATGTCAATCAAAGAAGAAGAGCTGGATTAAGTAATCAACTCTCTATTAAGATGACTTTGTAGGACAGCTCACATATCTATAAATAAACTGTCTCAGCCTTAAAAAAAAATCTCCTCTCCTTTCTTCCTCTCTCTTGTTCATGATGATAACTTTTACCTTTGCTTTTGAATTTTACACTTAGTTTTTTTTTTTTTTTTTTTTTTTTTTGTGCTACCCGGGAAGGAACCCAGGGGCTTTCTACCTCTGAGCTGCATCCTCAGTCATATTTTTTATTCTTTATTTTGAAACTGGGTCTTAATGAGTTCCAGAGAGCCTCACTAAGTAGCTGAGGCAGTCCGTGAGCCACGACCCTCTGGTCTCAGCCTCCCGAATGCTGGGATTACAAGCGTGCGCTACCATTCCCGGTGTACACTTGAATTTTTGATTAATATGACTAGGAAACATGCATGTCAATGTATAATTTTAGTGAGACAAACCCATTTTTCAATCTCATACAATGTTTCAAAATTAGAATATGTAAAAGTCTTTAAAATTTAATATTTATACCATTCCCCTCTCCTGCAAGTCTCCCTCTGGTTACTCCTCCCTAATTGATTTATCATATATCATTTGTTAACAACTTGTTAAAGTCAACTGTTTATAAAGACGATACTTTATTAAGCATAGAGAATCATAGCCTGGATATATTATTATGAAATATGATATTTTAACTCTTACAATGGAAACTTTATGTCTTACATACCATTCAAGGAAAAATTAAATATTTGTGTGTGTTCGGTTGGTTTTGGTAAACTATGCTTCTCCTCAACAAACATACACACCCACACAAACTCTGACTATTATTAAACTTAGGGAATCGTGAGGCAAAAATATTGCTTAATGTCTTGGTTTAAGGAATTCTAAGAAAATAAGTGTAGAGAGGCTCAAAAACCAGACAGTTCACAAATAGCAAGCCTATTAAAAAGTCCTTCTTTATTGTTTCCTTCCTGTTCAACTTCTCTTGTTCCTTTCTTTCGCCCTTCTACACATTTTTACATCTTTATTATGTGCCTGGCACTGTATTTTTGGTTGCTCTTACCGATAATATTTGGAGGTAACTTGCAATAAAATTATAGTAGAACTCTTGAAAATTAGCATGGTAATATAACATAATATAATATTCTACCTTAAATGTGAAAGCATTTGCTTTTAAATTTTAAGATTTTTTGTGTGTGGTACTGGGGGTTGAACCACGGTTATTCTAACTCTGAGCTATATCCCCAGACAGGGAGTTGCTCAATTTCCAGGCTCTTGAAGCCGAGATCCTCCTTTCTCAGCCTCCTTAAATACAGGGATGACAGGTATGCACCTGGTTTAAGATGATTTTGAAGGACTGTAGACTCACAGACCCTTCCCTATATCACTCCTCCATGCCGAGTGACTGGCCTGACCCTGGATTCTGTTTGGGGTGGTTCTAAAAATGATCTTTGTCTGAGCACCTCCCCAGACCCACTACAAGGACCAAGAGACAACCCTTGGGTAACTATTTGTTTTCCCTCCCTCCTATAAAGCAAACAAATAAATCAACTTTTCTTCTTTATAATTTTTTATCTCTTGTGTTTCAAGTTTTGGCTGAGACAGCTACATATCTGAAAGTCCCAGCTTAAGCCACTCTTTGATCCTGCAGCAAAGAGTATCTCACTCCATGGTATATAAGAGTTTCTTTAGATGTATATAGATAGCTGTATGAAGGACTTACTCATAAAACCAGATTGTTTACCAACAGAGAAGTTGTACTAAGGCAAGTGTGTACACATCCCTAGCCAAACACTTTTGGCTTAGGTACAGTCAGATGGCAATCATACATGGACAAATGGCAGGATGTAGAACATATGTGCCCGAGGTTTTCTTCTGTCCTCTCTTGAGTTCTTTTGGTGACCAGAGGATCAACCAAGCCCTCCTCCCTGCATTTTTCAGAATCAGCAGAAAGCTGTGCATCACTTGGGCACACTCACTCAACCAGGCAGCTGAAGAAGATGCCTCAGGGTTACCATAGAAACTGGGATAAGCATCACAGCACCTTCTCCTGCACACTCTTTAATTTCATCGGAGTGACTTTATTCAAGAACCAAAAATAAAAAGTGCGCAAGGATGTAATTATATAAAGAGCTGTGTTCTAGTAGAAATACAGTATGTCCTCTTGACTCCGAAGTCTACCGCTCCAGTCTCACTTTCATTTGAAGACATGTGAGCTGCTCAGGGAAGAGCCTTCATCTGCTGTTTAACAGAAGTGAGGCCCGGCTAAAGGGATTGTCTTTTGCATTTCTACTTCTCCGTGGCTCACGGTAGACATCTGTGTGTGGCACCTTTATAACAGGGTCCATTTTCCAGTGGGTATGTGGCTCACCAGTGCCTACTGACACTGCTCTGCCTTTGGGCACTTATGAGGCAACACATTCTGTAGACTTATGATCATTTTTTAGGATAAGAAAAAGAAGTGGACAGGAGACTGCCAAAAAAGCAATTAGTGGAGAAGGCCAAGACATCTTTTTTTTTTTTTTTTTTTCTTAATCCTGTTGCTACTTGCAATAAACGGCTCCTTTCACAATGAGGGTATTTTTGGGGAAACAGAAGCATCTTACCAGTGGTCCAATTGCAATATTTACCCGGGGGGAAATGATCAGGAGTTACAGGGTCTGCCCCTCTTTGTTACGCCGTTTAGCCATCTAATGGGCTAATGGATTAACTTTGCTGGAAGAAAAAAAGCAACTGAGACCAGGCAATCCTGGACCTGTACCTTGGCATGATTTGAAACGTCCTTAGGCTGCTACTTCCTGCTAGTGATTTGCATGAGGCTGTGTGAATACGGTATTTATTTAAAAGGAAAATGCAAAGATACAAGGTGTGTCTGGTGAACAAGGAAAGAGCCCATTTGCTATATGTTAATGTACCTTGTGTCCTCTCTTGTTTTGGAGGACTAGATGTGAGGGCCTTAGACAGTCTTTCTGCAAGGCAAATAAGTCCTTTATATGCATACAATATGAAAGAATTTTCCCTTTTAGCAAAGTTGGCAGCCTTCAGGTGAAAATTGTAGCTGGTTTAGCTAGTGCCATCTGCAGAACCAGACTAGTTCTGTTGCTTAAATGCTGACTGCAACCAGCTACCCATTTGCAGAAAAAAAGGGAACTAAGGTTGAAAATTTTTATTTTAATGAATACAGAATTTCCAGAACATGGTGTCTAGAGTTTAGTAACAAACACAAGAGGAGAATTTATCAAATACAGCTTAACATGTCAACAGTGTCCTCTGTCTAGTCCTAAGGCCAAGTGTATTGGTTTTGGTTTTGTGTTTTGTTTCAATGTGTACTTCTTGTTGGTTTGTTTCTGTGTGTTTTGTTGTTTATTGTTTGTTGTTTGTTCTCCCATATCAAACAGCAACGAGCCCTCAGTTTCATTTTGAGCTTTCCAGAATGATATCAAAAACCACTGTTTAGCAATGTCAGCTTTATACCATTTTTTCTATAGCAGATTGAAAGAGGGGTGCTAAGCACTTATTTCATGGAGACCATTAAGCTTACCCTGTAGGTCATGTTTCTAAAGGAATTGATTTCTCTTAGCTCTCTCTACTAAAAGAGCCCCAGTAGACCCTTCTTGCCTCCTGAAATCCATTAAGGCACTAAGCCAAAATAATGGCCCTGTGGTTAGCGAGACCCTCATCTTTAGACCTGGGCAGCTTTTTAACTGCATACACTCCTTTTGATTTCGTACAATAGCCACTGAGGTGCGCAGAGCAATATTGTTAAATTGCCAGGGTCTTTGGTTTGGCTTCAGTCTTACGGGCTTGTTAGTCTCACTCCATCAGCCAGGTAGGATTTTACCAGCTTCAGGAGATGGGCAAATGGACTCGAAATACTCATTCACAGTGAGAACTGTGAAATTTGGAGGGAGCCACAAGCTGGAGGACTCCACTCCAAATGCTTTCCCTCTGTGAATTCCGCCTGGTTCTTGAGATCAGAGCAAAGAGAAGGCACGCAAGTTGACTGTGGGATGTTAGCAAAGGCCACGTCTTACCTCTGCTCTATGGGGTCTTGTTGAGTTGCTAGATAACACTTTCTTCCCCTGGCCAGTGCATGAGTTAGCGCTACTGATCTTCTGGACTCTTCCTTTAGCCACTCTCAAGACTTATCGCTGTTGTCTCATTGTCCTTTTCTCATTAAACAGTCCTTACTTAGAGACACAAATCTATACAGCGCATTCGTAGTTTCGGAAATCATTCTGTTGCTCCATCTGTGATTTTAAAAATTAGATGATCTTTTTGTGATACTGGGGAATTCTATATTTTTACATGCATGTATACATTTCTGTGACTTTTATAAACATGTCCATCCGGGTTATTGTTACCACAGTCATCATGGCATTTCTAAAACCTCCTAAATTTGTTCTGCCCCCTAGTTCAGAAAATCTTCCCCCCTCTTTCCCTTTCATATTTGACATTTATTGCTTGGATTTTGTCATTATAAATTAAATTTTCTTTTCTCTAGAGATTCCAGTCTGTCAGCTGAAGCCCTACATATCTGGACTTGGATGCATCATGTCTTGGCTTTATCCTCTACCTCTTTGAGGAAATTCATACTCTCTAATTTTCAAGATGTCTGGGACTCTGAACATTTTATACGGGTTATTCTTGTCTAGTTCTCCACAACCCCTAAGACCAATGAAACTATTTTTGTTAATTCTGTGTGTGTGTGTGTGTGTGTGTGTGTGTGTGTGTGTGTGTGATAGTGGGGATAGAACCATAGAACCAAGGGGCATTCTATCTCTGACCTATACTCTCAGCCCTATTTTATCTTTATTTTGAAACAAAGTCACACCACGTTGCTCAAGGCCTCTCCAAGTTATTGAGGCTGGCCTCAAATCTGTGATCCTCCTGCTTCAGTTTCCTAAGTACTAGAATTACAGGTATACACCACCAGATCTGGCTTCAAAGAACCTCCTATAGGTTTTGTGGAACAGATTTGGTTTCTTCCTTATTGTTTTTTAAACTTTTGCATAAGATGTATTTAATCCTACATAGTGAAATGTTACTTGTGCCCTGATTCACCTTCTACAGAAAAATGGCTGCAAAAAAAAAAAAGTTTCTTTTAACACATTACTTGAGAACTTGGAACTTCAGATGGCTCATTGGAGAATAAGAATAAAAACAGAATTTGGGAGATTTGAAAGGTAATATTTAAGTAACATGTTCTTTTGTTTCTTTTCTGAGATAGTCTGTACATTGCAAACACTTAGGTCTATCTGAAGGCTCATTTTCAAAAACATTTACCTAGTGTCGGGTGTTCAGAGCTACAAGGGGTAATGGGGAATCCAAGGAACTCTTTACAAAGAGTTTTCTGTGGAGTGAGGAAGGAGAACAACAATTACAGTAATCTAATTTTAGATTTCTATATTTGTGCTGTGACCTTAGCAATTAAGCCCAAGACTTCCAATAGAGTGTCTGAGCGGGACGTGCGAGCCTGCTTCCGTAGCCCTGCCGAGAACCCCCAGCGTTGCCTGTCACGTTATCTCCAACGCCGACGTGTGCGTTTCATTGTGGGCTTGTCATTTTCTTTTGTCCTTGGGTCTTGAACGTTGGGGTTCATGCACCTGGACTCTGGCAGTATGTGAATAGAGGGTGTCATTCCTGGCAAAATACTCAGCAACAAGCCTATCCTATTACAGAATGAATTTCCTTTATCTTGGGGTGTTGGACTCTATTCAGGGGGCAAAAGGGATAAAATTTCACAGCATGTTTGGGCATGCTTGGTTGTTTCTGATTCTCATTCTTCTTAAGAGAAAAGTGTAGTCCCCTGGCATACATTTCAGGAAAGGCAATGTCCAAACAAGAAATGAGTAGGTACCCGAGATGCCTTCTCTGAATAAAACGAGCATATTGTCCCCAAGTCCAACCGCATCTCAGGAAGAAGAGGTTGGACCTTCCCAGAGCTTCTCTTCAAGCTATAGAGTTCCTGAGTCATGGCAGAGGTCTGCCAGGGTTATCATCAATGCCTGGAATAGAAGAAAACTACCTCATCTGCACTGTGTCCCAAGAGGGCTCCCCTTGGTGGACTCCAGGGCCCTGTGTTCCTATCACTCCCTGGTAGGTACGTTTTTCCCTCTGTTTACAACTTTGCAATTTGTAGGGCATGTCTTTACTAAATTTTCAGGCCACCTAAATCTTTCTGGAAAGTTGCTGGAATGAAATACTCATGTGTTTTCTTGGAAGAGGTAAAGAGAAGGCTCACTTTGTCTATCGCCCCATCCTAGCAGAGACATTCACAAAAGACACACACCACCCTCATCTATACACACCAAATTAAATCCACTCCAATGAGGACCCCCAGAGCCCTTGCTCTTAAAGAGTATGTCTTAAGCCGGGCATGGTGGAACACGCTTGTAATCTCAGCATTTGGGAGGTTGAGACAGGCGAATCGTGGTTCGAGGGCAGCCTTGGCTACTTAGTGAGGCCCTTTGCGACTCAGTGAGACCTTGTTTCAAAATAAGGAATAAAAATAGGGCTGGGGGTGTAGCTCGGAGGTAGAATACCCCTGAGTTTCATTCCCAGAACCATAAATAAATAAATAAATGAATAAATAAATAAATAAATAATAGGACCGAGAGTGCAGCTTGGAGGTAGAATGCCCCTAGGTTCCATCCTCAGACCACAAAAAAAGGTAAAAATAAAAATAAAAATAAAAGGGTCTGTCTTATGACATGAGTAAGATCAGAGGCAGGCAGGTTAACTCTGGAACTAGAAAGACATCACATGATTTTGAACTTCTGGCCTGATTTATTTATTATCTTTTATCTGTAGTCATAGGAAAGAAAAAAATAATAACATAGGATTGTGGGCAATTTTCATTTTCTTCTGTATTATATAGTCTGTATTTATAATCTGTGTGTTTTCTATAGTGATAATGATGTAGCATGTTTATGTCTTTTTCATTTATTTGTTTTGGTACTTGAGATCGAACCTAGGAGTGCTCTACCTCTGAGCGATATCCCCAGCCCTTATTTAATTTTCATTAATTAGTTAATTTATTTATTTGGGTACTGGAGGCTGAACCCAGGGACATTCTATCTCTGAGATACACTCCCAGCCCTTTTTATTTCTTAGTAAAACAGAATCTTATTAAATTGCTGAGGGCCTCACTAAATTACTGAGGCTGGCCTTGAACCTGTGATCCTCCTATCTTAGTTTCCCAAATATTGGGATTGCAGGTGTGCACCCTCGCATCCTGCTAAAACATTTTTGCATCTTCGCTGAGATTGTTGGGTTGAACACATAGTGGATTTTCTCCATTCTTTTGTTTATTTACTTATTTATTTATTATTTATTTATTTTTGTCTGACTGATTGGTATCAGGAATTGAACCCAGGGGCGTTCAACCTTACTAAGTTGCTGAGGGCCTCATTTTGTTCCTGAGTAAATGAATTAATGTATATAGAATTTAAAATGAGCACTGCTTTTATCAAATTCATAACTTTTAGTATGCTGAGTTGTCATGATTTTTCAAAATTTTTAAACAGATTGTAATAACTCGAGCATGATTAAAAGGTCGTTTTAAGATGCCAGGTTGGCTATTTATTTTATTTATTTATTTTGTTTTATGAAAGGAGAACTTTTGCTTTAATATCTAGTTTTATCCAACGATGGGAGAAAACATTATTTTACTTAAATCATGCGGTAATTTTTTGTAAGTATGCTATGATTTTGGAGATAAAAGCGTATTTTCCATTTGTTACGTGCGCACTTGAAATATGTATATGTCTGTTTATTATATAATTATATATTGAATATCCTCAAATGATTTTTCTCTGCTTAATTTCTTTATTACTGTGTGCATCCTGCTGGAATGTCTGTTTATGCTGAAGTTTCTGCCATGATAGTAAAAAGTCCATCTGCATTTGTATCTCAATGATTCCTGCTTCCTGTGTATCCCAGAGATACATTGTGAGGTGCAGGTTGGACTAGCTTCATGATTGTCAAAACTCATATTTACATAGCAATTCTATTTTAGTTTCTTGGTAGTGGTTCAATATATAATTTTTCTGCCTTCATTTTTGAACTTTCTACATCATTTTTATATCTGATTTCTATATCAGATTCGAGAAGAATATAACTACTGTAAACACTGATAGATTTTCTATTTTCCTTGTGTCTTTCATTTTTCCTTTATTTTCTTCTGTGTTGGCTCATAAATATGCTTTCTATTTCTTTTGTTTTAGTAGTTGTTCTAATATATATAACATATATATATTATATATTAAATATATATATATATATATATATATTTAGTAGTTGTCCTAAAATATATAGTTATATATATATTTGTATATATATATCGTGTGTATATATATAGTATATGTATATGTATATATATAGTGTGTGTGTGTAAATATATATATTTGTATGTATATGTGTGTGTGTGTTTGTGTGTGTGTTTTACTGGAGTTTGTGCCCAGAGGCATTCTACCTCCCAAGCCACACCTCAACTCTTAAATTTTTGTCTGGAAACACTGTCTTTCTAGATTGCTGAGAGTTTCACTAAGTTGCTGAGACAGACCTTCAGCCTGCAATCTTTCTGCCTCAGCCTCCCAAGCAGCGAGATTACGTCCTAAGATATTTAACAACCACATTGAAGAAAATCATTCTGATGATACCTCAAACTTGTTGGCAATTTATATCTTCTTTTCCAATAAAATAGAAGCGTAACATGCTTTGTCCGGCCCTCCATACTTGAAATTTCCGCACCATGTAGTACGTGATTAAAATCAAACCTGAATGGATTTTTATTTTAAATTGGATGGATTTTTATTTTAAATTCATTACTCTATCTTAAGATGAAACAGACACTGCAGTAATTAAAGTAGATTAAGAATTTTTTACTGCATCAACAGAGGAACTCAGGATTAAGTTGTAAATGCCAGGAAATAGGTCAGGCTGTTAATTTGATATTGAGCACAGCTGCCTTTTCTGTCTTGGAGAACCCACAACAACCTAACCTTTGCCCAATACTGCCTGTGGCAAATAATCACCGTGTATTTGAAACGGTCCTCCAAGTCCTTCTGGTGAACCAGACTTTGAGAATGGGGACACTACTTCAAGCACAGAGAGACGGCCCCTCTCCAGAGTTCCTAATTTAGTAGGCAGGAGCTGGGCCTTAAGATTTGCATTTCTATTAGGTTTTCAGGCTCTGCCAGGGATGCTGGCTCAAAGATCCCACCAGGAGGAACAGCAGTTCTAATACAATCAATTCTGCACCAGAGCCCTGAATACTTACTTGGCCCAGTACTAACAGAGAGGCCTCTTCTTCTCACCCCAGGAAAGCCACTCAGTCACCTTGCCAATATTCCAGTTATCTTATTAAAAAGGGGAGCTGGGCATGGTGGTGCACCCTGTAATCTCAGCATGTGGGAGGCCGAGTCAGGAGGATCACAGTTTGCGGACAGCCTCAGCTACCTAGTGAGATCTCAGTGAGACCTTGTTTAAGAATAAAAAAATAGGGCTGGGGGTGTGGCTCGGAGGTAGAATGCCCCTGGATTCCACCCCTAAAACTGCAAAAAAAAAAAAAAAAAAAAAAAAAAAAGAAAAAGAAAAAGAAAAAGAAAAAAAAAGGTGGAGAAAAAAGGAACAATTGGCTTCTACCACTAGTTTTTTTTTTTTCTCTTTACTCTCTGATGCGGTTGCAGATTATTTTGTTGAATATTTGTTAAAAAAAAAGACCTTACATTTTTGCATTTATCAGTGAGATTTTTACACAAGGGCCATTGCTTCTAATATTTTTATACTAGTAAAGTGTATGTAAGAAGATGCAGTAGATTTGTTAAAGGCATTTGAACCTGAAGGCAGTAAAATTCAAGTAAAATAGATAGTGGTTTACTTAAGGCATGGCAGAAATATTTATACATTTAAATATCAGGCCTGAGATTTGGTTCTGTGTTTATTATGCTAGCAGCCAAATTAAATCAAAAAGTCAAAATTAAAATAAATGTTTTAGCAGGGCATGGCGGCACACACGAGAGGCCTAGTTCTTGGAAGGCTGAGTCAGGAGGATGGCAGGTTTGAGGCTAGCCTCAGCAACTCAGCAATATGCTCAGCAACTGAACAAGACTGTTTCCACACCAAAAGTATAAAAAGGATCGGCGGTGTAGAATAGAATGGCCCTCGGTTCAATTTTTAGCATCAAAAACTCCAAACAACTTCTTGTCTTAAAATGATACGATGATTTAAAGGTGGAAAAAAAGTATTTGTATTTCTGGATATTAGTTAAAACAGTCATTGAAGCCTTTGGTTACAAGGAACTATTTAGGTAAGCCAGAAATATTGGATATGATCTTTTTTTTTTTTTTTTTTACAGGTAGAAGCATTGGAAAAGACATCATAAGCTCAGAAACTGAAGCAAGCAGCTAGTCAAGGCTTATCTCAATAAGGATTATTTGTCTAGAGCGAGAATTTTTCTCTCTGAGAACATTTGACAACACCTGGTGATATTATTTTAATCACAACTGGGTAAAGGTTATTGTTGGCATCTTGTGAACAGAGACCAGAGCTGCCACTAAGCACCCTACAGTACACACAGCCTGGCCTCCTTCAACAAAGAACGATCCAGTGCAGCATGTCAGCAGTGATGAACCCAAGAAACCCCGCTCAAGGGTGTAGCTCCTTTCAGACATTAATCGGGAAAAGTAGCTTAAGGGTTTTAAGCGGTAGGCTGAGGAAAGTTGACGTGAACTAGAAGGTGTGATTAACCACCAGAGCGCTCTGATTGAAGGAATTCCACAACCGTAGAGCCTTTTAGGAAGACAAAGTGTCAAATCCATAGAGTTGATTGGAGGAGCAAGAGATAAAGACAGAGAAGAGTCAGGGATTAAGAGCCTGTGGCGATATTTCAGGTGAGAGCTAAGATGAGCTTGAACTTCAGGACGAAAAGCAAATAATCAGTTAGTTCCAGAGGCATTGAAGGAGAAGCGCGCACACACAGGACTCATAACCCCTTAAATGGCTGGAGGGGTCCGCAGAGAGTGAGCTGATCCAAAGGATAAGAAACACACTTTGATCTGAGCAATGAGCAGGTCACTTATAGGTGGGCACATCAGTAGGTTGCTAGGAGGTAGGCAGATTCAGCCTACCACTGTTGTCTACATTCCTCCACTCCAGTTGAGTTGAGTCCAAGTCACCACCCTCGCCTGCACTAACGCCATCTTTTTACTCCCAGGTTGGCAGGGGGCACACTCTTGGCTCCTCTGTGAATTCTACTCACAAGGCCAGCTCAGCCAGTCTCTTCCCGGCAGCATGGAATCAGAGTTCACTAAATGTTGAAGGGTACTAATGGTTTTTGTTGACTCTCGATTGTTTCTGTGTCTGTGTGCAGCTTCTCTGACTCCAGGGTTGTAAACGAGCAGGTCAGATTGGCGTTCTGGGCACGAGTTCACATTCATGTAAAAATCCTTCACATGCTGCTACAAATCCTCTCAAGTCGACTGCGCAGCACATCCCAACATGTACATTGGAGAGGTTTCCACGAGTTACAATCTTTGTTTTAATCCAGCATTGACTCATTCTCATGTACTTAGCATCGCTCCTGCTGCAACTTGACCCACGGTGCTTTGCTAGTCTCATTATCTATGTCTTCCTTTACAGTAGGCAAAGATGCTATCCCTCCCCCTCTGCATGGTAGGAACAGAGGTAGAAGAGACCAGGGATTAATCACTGCCCACAGCGGATACACACAGCACCAGCTGCCAGGAGCAGGCACCCTGTTGTATGCATAATATAAAAGCATGGCTAGTTTGATTCCCTCTGACTTTTGCAAGATACATTTGGCTCCATTGCATGTCTCCCCCACATTTCCCCCTCCACAGAACCATGCAATGATAAAATCAGTGAATTCTATGTATTCCAATCATAGAATTTCAGTTCATGCTCTAAAGAACAAACATAAGACAACTAAAATCTGGTCATTTGCAAAATTTCTTTGCATGTCCTATGAGTTCTCTGTTGACTTATGAAAGTGCCCTACCAGTTACAGGAGTAGATATAGTCTATGGGCTTTGTTGATGGGGCTGATTTGGTACCTATGGTCCTTAATTATCATGCTCATTAGTCAAAGTCGAGCTCAAGAAGTTGGACACATTAACCAGGTTGCTAGGAGTCAGGTCGTTTCAATCTACTATTTCTGCCTACATTTCTCCACTTTTCCAGTTGAGGTGAATCCAAGTTGCCACCCTTATAATCATGTGATCTACTATGAAGTCTACTGAGACTGTCTTTATCTCAAGGCCTTTCCAGGAGTGGGGATGAACAAGGAAAGTGCATTTTCTTCTAGCATATTGTTCTAAGAATTTTAAAATGATTCCAAAACAGTCTACATCCATCCAAAAATAAATGGAAAATATGGGTCATTATCTAAGGTTTAATGATTTAAGAGTTATGACTATGTGAATTAAACCAAGTGATCTATACTTCCTGGCAGGACACAATTCATCATTAGCAAAATAGCCTTCCTCTAGTAGGACGTGATGGCACACACCTGTCATCTCGATATCTGGGAGGCTGAGACAAGGGACAAGAGGATCACGGGTTTGAGGCCAGCCTCAGGAACTTAACAAAACTCTCAACAACTTAGTAAGACCTTGCTTCAAAATAAAAAATAAAAATGGTATAGAACTGGGGGTATATCTCTGAGGTAGAATGCTCCCAGTACCAATAAATAAATAGGCTTCATCTATATCAGACAATGAATTAGTGTTAGGAAGTAAAAATAAATATTTTTAATGGCAAAGAAAATGGGTTCTCAAGGCCAGCAGCTCAGAATTTGGCAATCTTGTTAACTTCAGGTTTACCTTTTAAAGAATTACAGGAAAGCTTAAATTGTTCAGTGTAATTTTGGAAAGCCTTTGAAACATGTGAAAATTTTAATAAAAATATCATTAAAAATTTTTTTTTATTGTGCATTGTAGTCATACATCTTAATAGGGTACAAGACAGTAGAGGCATACATGCATACATCACTTATGAAAAAGGCCACCATAATGTTTGAAAAGTGTGGATAATAACATTTTTCTGAATTTTAGATAGTCCTGACCAGGTTCTGTTTCTTACACTGTAAAGTTGCTGAGATGTGAATTTGAACATTTTTTATTCAAACAACTCAACAATGAAGAAATGAATACTGACACTGCAATAAGGTCAAAACTTCTCTGGAGACTGCAATTTGAAGTTACCTATCTGTGATGTCACTTAATTATAATAGTCACTTAAGTAGAAGTGATTTTAAGTTTGCATATAAGGTCATAAAAAGAAATCCCAAGTTATTCCTTCCATGTATTTTAATAAACTACATTAATTGTTTCTCAGACAACTTCCACATCAATTCTTTTATTAGCAATATAAAAAAATGAAGGATTAGCCAGGTATGGTGGCACATAATTGTAATCTCAATACTTGGGAGGCTGAGACAGAAGGATTGCAGATTCATGGCCAGCTTCAGCTACTTAGTGAAGCCCTCCACAGCTTAGTGAGACCCTGTTTCAAAATAAAAGATAAAATATTGGGCTGAGGATGTAGCTTGGAGGTACATGCCCCCTGCGTTCAATCCCTTGTACTAAGAAAAGGACAAAAGAAAGGTGACCTCTCAGATCGATGTGGATTTAAAATGGATAAATATATGTATGTATATACACATAAAATATGTACATACATATTTACTATTTGTTTTATACACACGCATATATATACATGTGTGTAAATGCGTACATATTTATTTATTGTTTGTTAGTATTAAGAATGGTTTTTCTCTTTTATATTTTAAAATGACTTTTATAATTTTTATTACAGCAAAAGTAAAATAAAAACAACTTTTCTATGTGATACATGCTATTAAGAACATTTTCACACAATATATTTTTGTTTAATGCTTAATACAAACTTTAAAGTAAGTATTACTACTTTTGTTTTTGAATAAAGAAACTGAAGTCAGAGAGGTTTCAAGAAACTTTCTCAGAACTGAAGTGTTTTTGAATGACAGAGCCTGGAGTTTTAACTCAAGTCTTCTTGACACTCATTAATCCTATCTATTGTGTTGGGCTGTAAAAAACCATATTATCTGGGGAAAATAATATCTAGGCATTTTGATAAGACACTGTATTACTGAACTTGTAAAACAGTTCCTATTTTCCATATGGTTCTGTGTCTGGCCCCAAAATTAATTGGTGGCAACTTATTTTACAAATCATACAACTGCCAATTCTTTTTGTTTATTAAATGGGATAAGAAAGTGTAGGAAACATTCTTTAGAAGTCAATTTAAATGTGATCTTCGGGGATGAAAACATTACACCTTATTACAGAACATACCCACAGAATTTTAAACATGCTACATGTAGATGTCACAGGCAGAGCAGTTCCAAAATATAGTTGATCTCTTCTTAGGAAGTTAGTGTTTATGAATTTCAAAATAGTTGCCAAGAGTGAAGGCATGATGGTACACCCTTGCAATCCCAGTACCAGGAAAGCAGAAACAGGAGGTTTGCAAGTTCACGGACAGCCTTAGCAATGTAGCAAGGCATTTAGCAATTTAGAGTGTTCCTGTTTCAAAACAATTAAATAAATAAATAAATAAATAAATAAAGAAAGAAAGAAAGAAAGAAAGAAAGAAAGAAAGTGCTAGGGTGTAGCTCAGTGGTAGAATATGCCTAGGTTCAATCCTCAGTCCAAAAAAAAAATTACCAGACTGATAACTGAATGGTTAATAACCTATAAGAAATGCAACACGAGTTATTTTGTGCACTTTTTGAGGTTAAATAAATTCTTTTTCTCTCTTTGTTAGAGTAGGAAATGAACTCAGTCGATCCTTCACATTCTTGGGTCGAGCCTTATAATTCACACAGCTGTCTGCAGCCCGGCATGGCTTCATTGCTAAACTAGCAATTGAGCCATTAAGCTTATTTAACTGTGTATAAGCAAAGAGAGGAGCCGTAGCTTGGGTGACAGTGAGGTGCAATAAAAAGTTCTCTACCTACTGAACTTGGTAGTCAGTACTTCTAGGGCTGGAGGGCCCAAAGCACCGTGACAGCCCTTGACAAAAGGCAATCAAAACAACATTGACAAATTTGAAAGGAGAAATACGTTGCACAACTTTGAAAGAGGAAATGCCCACAGCCACAATAGTGACAGCACTGTGCATCTGACAGGCACAAAGAAAGTTCATACCTTCTAAGGAAGGCCATTGAGAGAGCTGTAGATTTAGATCTTAAGCAACATGGCTTTCTGATTTCTAAAAGTGACCAAATCAAAGGTTCCACCAATCAGTGTCTTCTTGGGAAAACCAAAATGGAAGCATATGAGCTGGTCAAAGAGGGAAGTCAATGAACGTACTCAGTACCACTGAGCCCCACTTCCAGAGACAGCGTATTGGTCGAGAAGGCAGGGAGAGGTCTCCTGAGAAGAGAGTTCCATTGGTCCAAGGTTTCACATCCCAACTCACAGAAAGGACTTGAGAGAGCCCACTAGTTCGAGGAGAGAAGCAGTGGTCATTTTAATAGCTGTTGATCTCACAACCAGGGTAGAGAAGGAGAATGCAGCTTTGTAAAGGTTATGGAATGCAGAATCTGTGTAGGTATTTATATATAGAAAAAAAATATAATCCAAGTCATATATATATATATATGTCATATATACTATATATGTCATATATACTATATATGTCATATATACTATATATGTCATATATACTATATATGTCATATATACTATATATGTCATATAATATATATATATATATATATATATATATATATATATATATATATATGTCAATATATATGTAGTTTCAAGCATCCACCAAGGGACTTAGAAGGTTTTTCTTGTGAATAAAGGGAGACTACTGTACTCAGTAAATATTCCTTGCATGATTACAAGAGTAAAAAGGAGAGATTAGAAGGAGGGAAGAGGGAAGAAGAGCTAAGAGTGTTAGGAGAGAGGCAGGCACCTACTCCTCCTTATTCCCATATTTACACACTTACCACCTATAGTTGGTCTTGGTTTCTATTCTGGGTTTTCTAGAAAACACCCAGAGCCCGTGTGATATTCTGGGTACATTGTGTTCTATCTTTAACTCATGGGATACAGCAGTAGTCTAAGTCCCCCGAGAAGTCCTAGGATAATCAACAGATATAATTTCTCTTTCACACTTCTTGGAGCGATCAGTAAAAATAACTGAAGCATATTTAATTTAAGCCAAGGGGATATCTTTGGATGCCACAGGGACAGGACAGAAGAATATGTTTTTTACTTAGTGTCAAAATAATTATTTTTATTGGTAGTGCTAAAGTTAGAAAAACATTGACTTTTAAACCTGTGACTTCTAAAAGGGAGTTGTTCCTTAATATTCTGTAGTTTTCTAAATTCCTTTCAACTCAATTTTTCCATGTGTGAAATGGTGATAATAATATCTGCCCTTTAGGTTGGTTATAAAAAATTATGTAAATGAAAAAAGTTATATATAGTGTTTGTTACAATTTCTGTTACATTGTAGGGGCCTTATTACTTCCATTTTAGATAGAGATATAATTTATTAATATTTTCTTTTTCTATCTTTCCCTGAATATTTTAGTGAATTTTTTTGGGGGGTACTAAGTCTGAACCCAGGTATTCTGCCTCTGAGCAATACTACCCCCATCACATTTTATTCTTTGTTTTGAAACAGAGACTCTCTAGGATACTAAGGGCCTCACTAAGTTGCTGAAGCTGGTCTCAGGAGACCTGCGATCCTCCTGTCTTAGCTTTTCAAGTACTGGGATTATAGGCATGTGTTACCATGCCTGGCTGGACCACTTAAAAAAAAATAGCATTTGTTTGAAAGTTATGAGATGGAGAAAGTAAAAGCTAACATTTTTTAAGTGTTCGGGATAATTCATTAAGCATTAAAAATAATAATACTTAAAAGAATGATCATTTTTCCATGTTGGAGGTATAATATATCTTTTTATTGAAAACAATTTCATTAAAGTTCAAAGTTGATAGTTTTTTTCTCTTAGTAACTGTACTACTTAATTCTTATTAATTTATCAGAGTATTAGAGGACAGACGGTCCACCTTTGGGAACTGACTCAGGGAAACACTCAATGATGGGAGTGATGAAAGATATTTTCTTGCCAAACTCATTTCCAAACGTGGACCAGTCTCCAAGCAAATAGCCCTTTGGTGCAGAGATGTAGCTGCCTCCCCACAGGTCAGCCCAGGCTGCCTGGACTAAAAAAAAAAAAAAAAAAAAAAAAAAACATAGTCTACAACTGACTTATGAACCCATTCATGAGATAGTTCTCGCATGGGTCAGTATCACTTTTCAAAAGGTCTTTGGGAGAAAATGTGAAAGTTTGTGAAATGCCAAAGTGACTGGAAGTATGTTTTTTGTGTGTGGTGCTGGAATGAACTCTGAGGCATTTACCTCTGAACTAACCCCCCGAGCCCTATTTTTATATTTTTATTTTGAAACAGAGTCTCACTGAGTTGCTGAGAGCCTAGCTAGGTTACTGAGACTATCTTTGAGACTGTGATCCTCCTGTATTATCCTCCTTTTTCTTGAGATTACAGGCGTGTGCCACTGCATGGATTCTAAACAATTGCAGCATCCCAGGGAGCCTGCAAATAAAAAGTATTCCATCCAACTTGCATCCTCATACATTTAAAAGTAGTACTACAGCAGGGTATGGTGGTGCACATCTGTAATCCCAGTACTTGGGAGGCTGAGACAGAAGGATTGCAGGTACACAACCAGCCTCAGTTACTTAGGAATACCCTGTTTCAAAATAAAGAATAAAATATAGAACTGGGGGTATAGCTCAGAGGTAGAATGTTTCTGAGTTCAATCTGCAGGACCACACACATACAAAAATAATAATAAAATAGAATAGGGCCAGGGGTATATTTCAGAGGTAGCACACCCCTGGGTTTAATACCCAGTACTATAAATAAAAACATTACTATGAAAATGCATATGCATGCATATATATGTCCATATAATATTATATATATGCAATATGTGTATGCATAACAGAACAGTATATATTGCATAATATCAACAATAACCAATACATAGGTTGCTTGATGTTCTTAACAATTGAGCTGCTTAGAGATTAATCCTATCTTGCTCTGAATGTTGCTTATTAAGTCATTCTCCGAAATGTGACCCTTGGAGAAGAGTATTGCATTCCTTCTACCGCAACTTCTGCTAAATATTTAGAACTGTAGACATATCCAAAACCCATGTAACTTTTTTACAAAAAAAATTTTTTTAAACTGCGGGGGTTTAAGATTCTCTCTCCAAGAAGCCATGTCAGCAGGCCACTTGGGTAGGTAGTAAATCTGTGTGTGAGCATGCATGTGACGCTCCTCCTTTAGGAACGAGTGCTTTTTAAGGAAAGGTTTTTGTAGGTGGTTCTTTTTTGTTCTGGCATTGCATTTATATTGGGCTCCACCCCCACATTTTTTCATTTCGTTGCACTTTCAGAAAGCCAACATTTTATAAAAAGATAGATATATTTTTTTTGTCCTATACGGGAATGGAGGCTCCCCTTATATCTGTACACTGTCATAAACAGATGCTATAGAAACACAAAGTCTTATTTTTGGTAGCCTCTTGTTTTTCCTAACCTCATGGAAATCCGAAGGAAATTTTATCCTAAGAAAATAGATTTCACATTAGTGAAAGATGCATTGAGATTGTCTATGGCTTACCAAAGCTATATTTCTAAGTTGAAGTGTCTACAGGCCCTTTTTCTTTTCTTTTCTTTTCTTTTCTTTTCTTTTCTTTTCTTTTCTTTTCTTTTCTTTTTTGTCTTTTTCTTTCCTCTTTTTTGGTACTGAGAACTGAAGCCAGGGACATTCAACCTCGGATCTACCTCCCTAGCCTTATTTTATTTTATAGTTTGAAACAGGGCCTAAGTTGCTGAGGCTGGCCTCAAAATTTCAGTCATCCTTCCTCTTGTCTCAGCTTTCAAGTGATGGGATTATAGGCATGTACCACCAGGTTGGGTTGGGGTCATTATTAAAGGATCTTCTTGAATCTCTAGACAAAGAAGTTTTGGTTATCACTGGTGAATTCTTCCTAGCAATGGTAGAACCATTTCTTGTTTCTTCCTTGCCAAAATTTACAGAAAAAGTGGTATCTTTTGATAAATATTTTACTGGAAAAGACTTAGATGGGTGGGAGGTGGGTAGAAATTAAATTGTAGACCAAACTCTTGCTTGCCATTCAGAACATCCATTTTAGAAATTGAAGAGCATGTGTGTTTCCAGGTTCTATGTTGGGCTCCACCACTCAAAATATGCCCTCATGTCAGGCATTCTTTATAAAAAATAGTGGTGTGTGCTTGTAATCCCAGTACTCTAGAGGCTGAACCAGGTGAATTCCAGGTTCAAGACCAGGCTCAGCAACTTAGTGAGATACTCAGAAACCTAGTGAAGACTCGGTTTCAAAGCAAAACTTAAAAAAAAAAAAAGCTGGGGGTGAAGCTTTTCAATAGAACAACCCTGGGTTCAATTCCAAGTACCACACACAACTCACTAAAACAAAATGCAGCTGTGTCTATACATTATTACTTTGAGAGCTAAAAATGAAATGTTTGTACGTATTTCTAGTAGTATCTCATGATGCAGTCCTTTTTTTCTTAGAGGTGGGAAAATATATACTCAGGTTCACCAGAGTTAAGTCTTTATTGGACACATCAAAGTATTTTGATACTCATATTGAGTACACGAGATCATATAACATCAGAACTCTTTGAAAGGTCTTACTTAAGTCCCTGGAATAAGTGACATCAATGACCAGAAATTCTGTTCTCTGTGTTCTTCTCTTTGTATTTTATTCTGCTTTCACATTTAGTTGTACTTCCTGGTTCTGTCATACACTGGAAGTGCTCAAATGTGGGAAACAAGGCAAGCTCTAGCCTTACCCCAAACAACTATTTAAGGTTTCTTGAAAAATATAAAACCCTTCTTGTGAAACATCTAATCCACTTGCGCAAACTGAAAACTTTCTTACTTCCCTGTGTGGTCGCATGTGATCCACAGCAGAAATAGCCTATGCCTTTTATTTAACTTAACAAAGAGCTGTTTAGAGGAAAAGGCAGAGGAAGAACCTCGGTACACTCACCAGAAAGAAGCTGGGAATGTCCCGTGATCCGCTCTGTTCTCCTCATTCTTCCCTTACCTGTCAAGATGTGACTTGTGCTCTGCGTTCAGCAATGTAGCTTATATCATTTTCTTCATGTGAAATGGAGGATAATAGCTATTTATATAATCAAATATACATTGCAACTCTTTTGGAACAAACATATCATTTAAAAAATCCGATCACCTGTAACTTACAGAAGTGGTCATGCTTAACACAGTGGCTAATTTAGTAACAAATTTCTCTTGAACTTTGAACATACATGTTTGCTTATTGAAATAACTAACCGACTTACCATAATTTGCTTGTGAAAAAGTTAGCATTAAATAAAAAGTGTCATTTTCCAGAAATAAAGCATTCTAAAATTTGAAAGAGTTATCAACCATCTTTCAACTTTTTAATCCAACATGATCCATAGGCATGTCCTGTGAATTGAAATGACCCGCATATCATTATTTTTACTAAGAGCAAACTTCCCCTTATCTTCCACAAGATTCTGCTTTACTCAGCAATATTATTTTTGCATTCTGACTATTGCAGCATTTGCATCAAGGGGATAGCCCAATTGTTCTTTTTATATGTCCTCTGAAAATCTCAAGCTTGTATGGCTTCGATTTTGAAAAGTTTTTAAGTGTTTCTAATGGCTCACATAAATAGACAGCTGCATCTACATGTTTAGCTTTTTGTAGGAAATTAAATGCACTAACGAGAGCTGTATCTTTACTACACAGGACAAAAAAAAAATCCTCTGAATTCTTCATTTTGCAAATAATGATTTTGTTAGATAAAGGGTTGTTATCTAGTACTTCATCTTCCAATCAGTGTTCATTCTTAGCATCAGTGTCATCCATTTATCATTAGATAGCACAGCATCATCAGATTAATGTTAGGAAGCAGTAATGCCATCAATTTATCCAAAGTTTTTATACTTTAAACATGGGGTCAGGCTTCCAAGAAGAGTAGAGGTCAGGGCTGCAATGGAGATACCTAGTCCAATCCTCTTTCGTTGCCTTTTAAAACCATCTGTAGTTATGGTATGTTTTCACCAGTTTTAGGCTCTACAGTTTGGTGCTTAACTCAATTCACATATACTCACAGTTCTTGCAATCAAAAAGAGCACAGTGATCTAGGTTAGTGCTGTAATTAAAATCTTAAAATACAGTACATCGTGTGTGTGTGTGTGTGTGTGTGTGTGTGTGTGTGTGTGTGTGTGAAACTCTTCCAAAGACATACCAAAATGTTTATGATGCTAATCTCTGGGTTATGGGGTTATAAATTATTCTATGTTCATCATTAATCTTGTATGGATGTGCAGTATTTTACAATGATTACCGTGCTGACATTATTAGAAGAAAACAAAGACTGAGAGTGTCATCTGTGAGATGCAATTAACATTTTCTCTCTGTTTGAAATTCTAATTTCATAATCAGAACACCCAGTTATTTGTCAGAGACATGGACTGCTATTCAACCAATTGAACCACTTAGTAATAAAAGTAATTTTGGATCTGCAACAACGGTGGTGGGGGGAAGCACACTGTGGTAAGGCAGAACTCATTTTAAAATGCGTACAGGACACATTTAAAGAAAAACAGAAGTCACTCAGCAAAACGTGTTTTTGTCTGGCGAGAAGACTTTCATCAACCATCTGTATACTGTAGCTTGACAGTATATGCTTAATCTATAGGTACAGTGTATATATCATATACTCATTACTTTCTAAAAAGAAATCATTCTGTAAAATACCATTTTAAACTTTGCTTTAAAGTCTTTTTTTTTTTTTTTGGTGTGTGTGCTACTGGGGATTGAATCCAAGGATGTTCTACTTCCAAGCTATACCCCTAGCCCTATTTTATTTGTTTATTTTTTGTGATGCTAGGGATTGAGCTCAGGGGCATACTATACCCCCAGTCCCATTTTTATTCTTTATTTTGGAACAGGGTCTTACTAAGTTGCAATATGCCTCACTAAGTAGTTGAGACTGGCCACAAACCTGACATTCTCCTTTCTCAACCCTAATTTTCATTTTTGAAATAGGATTTTATTAAGTTATTGATAGCCTCTCAATAAGTGTTAAGGCTAGCTTCTAAACTGCAACCCTCTTGTCTCACCCTTCCAAGGGTTCATGTACATATGCCATCACGCCTGAATTTCTTGAAACCTTTTAAAGTGGTAACCCAAAGTAAACTATGACTTTGAGGATGGAAAATTATGTTTTTTTGTGCTAGAGATTGAACCTAACGGCATTTACTTCCAAGCTAAACCCCCAGCCATATTTTATTTTCTATTTAGAAACAAAAGTGTTCTTAAATGGTTGAGGGCCTTGCCAAGTACCTGAGGCTCACCTGGAGGTTGAGATCCTTCTATTTCAACCTCCCAAGTACTGAGACTACAGGCATGCACCATCATATCTGGTGAAGATAGGTATTTTAATAGAAGACCTATTGTGTGGCGGAAGGTTGAAATGTTTGGTGGAAAAGCCCAGATTTCCAGAAAAGTAGTAATTTATCCTCAATTCCTCCCTCTTCCTCAGCACTCGGCTGGGACATGTATCAGCATCACTGTCCCCTCTGTGTTGTCTAGGACACTATCCTTGTCATTCTCTCCCCATGTCTGTCTTAGCCCAGGCTCTTGTTTCTCCCCAGGGCAGCATCCTCCCTGTCCCTGCCTCCTCCTGTTCTGTTCCAAATGGCACAGATTTTCCGTGATTACCAGATTTAGTTTCTTGAACGTGAATCTGCTTCTGCAATTCTCCTCTTTAATAAAACCTTGAGCGGCTGTTCATTGTCTTGCAATAAACCCCAGCAGTTATCACTAACTCAGCTTCAGTCACCTTGGATTTTTCTACACTGGCTAGGCATAGTGGGTGCTCTCACTTGTCAGAATGGTACCGATCATTCCACCTAGAACGCCTCTCTTTCACTGTGTCTTCACGTAAAACGCATGCCACCTCTACTGACATGATTTTCCTTACTCCCCCAAATACAGCAAATTGACTCCAAATTTCTACTCCCATAGAACTTCTTCTGAATTTCGTGGACATTTGGAAACCGTGAAATGCACCCAATTTTGCCTAAAAAGGCTTAACATGGGCAATTTTTAAATTTAACAAATATTCACACAGTATTTATGTCCTAGGCTCTGCATTAAGTGTTTTCATTGAATCGGCACAGTAAATCATAAAATAAGTGCTATTATTCTTCCCACCTAATAGAAGAGAGAACTTAAATACAGAGAGCTTCCAGAAGTTGCTCAAGGTGGTGCAGGCTTTGAACCTGGAGCATCTAGCCCCAGAAGCTAGGTGTTTGCTACCCTTAGCACAATACTGTGTTCTTTACATGAACGGAAGTCTTCGGGTTTGTGGATCTGTAGAATCTCAGACTACTGAGATTGCTTCAGTGTAGTTGGTAGGGAATTCGCCTTATTATTATTCACGAAGCCATATGGCCATAGAAGACAGTAACCAGAAGTGTCTTGGCGCTGCAGTGCTGGACTCAGGCAGCCACTCTGAACTACACAGCTTTATGATGTCTTCATTCACACACGGCAAAACCCAGAACACCCTGTTCCCACTGAACCTGGTCTCTCCCAAAGTGGAGGAGATAGCCCGTCCTCATTAAGCTTTATGAAGCTACAAGGTAAATGGAAGCCAGGTTGCTTGGAGACAGGGTATCCTTATATCTTTCGGTTGCCCAGGGTATTTCCTGGGGCAGAGCTCAAGAGTTGAAAGTCCACAGCTTGAGGGTAACTTTTTCCTTTCTGGGTAAATTGATTTAGAGGTAGTTAAATAGGTTCCAAAATACAGAAGCTGTACAGAAATCACGATTTTTGGGAGTCTGTTTCTTTTCTGAAGAAATGTTATCTATGTCATACTTGACTACCTTGGGGGAGTATATAGATTAGTGATTCAGAGGTTTAGGTTGTAATAACAGAATAAGGTTATATACTATTTCTTTGATCAGCACTATATGTGATGGAATAAAAAAAAAATCATTGTTTAATAAATCTAGGCTGATCATGGATTTTCACTGATTTTTTTTTCTGGTTATAAAAGTTTTGAACATTTATTATATACTATTCAAACATTACAGAAAAACATAAAATATAATATAGAAAGAGCTCTGTAAACAGCTTTGAAAAGAAAACTGTAACTAATAGCTGTACTTTTCCAATTTTTAATCTATATGTAAATATTTTTAATATAATAAAGCTCTTTTATTTTTTCCCTTTGCCAAACTGCAAAATTTTTTATATTTTATTTTATTTTTATGTGGATCACATTGAAAATGGTGCTGGGCATGGTAGCACATGTAATCCTGGCATTTGGGAGGCTGAGTCAGGAGGATTGTGGTTTGAAGACAGCCTCAGCTACTTAGTGAGGCCCTCTGCAACTTAGTGAGACCCCATTTCAAAATAAAGAATAAACAATAGGGCAGGGGGTGAAGCCCAGAGGTCAAATGCCCCTGGGTTCCATCCTCAGACCCACCCACACACACACAAAATGAAAAAGAAAATGGCATATATTCACACAGTGCTTGGTGCCCTCTCCCCCTTCCCAGCTTCCTCTTTCCCCCCCTCAACAATGAGTGTCCAGGTTGACCACGCTACATTCACACTTATACACATATTTGAGTAGCTCTTCCATTAATCAACATCAGCCTTCTTCCTCTCCTACCCTTCCTTTCTAGCGTTGCGGAGGTTTCCCCTCCATTATCTGGCGTCCCTCTGGTATCCCTACTACTCCCTAGTTTGGGCATATTAGAGAAAATATATGCCCTTTCTCTTTCTGTGCTTGTCTGATCTCACTTAACATAATGTTCTCCAGGTCTTTCCATTCTCTTACAAATGACATGATTTTGTTCTTTATTGCTAAGTAGAATTCCACTGTGTGTATTTCCCATCATTTTTCAATCCATTCATCTGTTGATGGAGACCTAGGTTGGTTGCATATTTTGGCTAATATGAATTGTGCTGCTATGAACATAGGTATGCATATGTTACTGTAGTTCTCTGCTTTCAGCCCCTTTGGAAAAATACCCAGGAGTGCTATAGCCAGGTCATATGGTGGGTCCATTCCCAGTTTTCTCAGGAATCTTCACACTGATCTCCATAGTGACTGAACTAGTTTGCACTCCCACCAACAGGGTAAAAGAGTTCCTCTTTCCCACATCCTTGCCCGCATGTGTCTCCTTCCATAGCTCAGTGGATAGAGTGGAGTACTGTATATGTAAATGTTTATCATATTATTAATAGTAATTTATAAGTTATTAATAGTAATTTAAACAAAATCAAATTATGCTACAAATACTTTACATAATTTCCCTCTGCATAGTACATTTATAATTTAATATTGCCTAATTTTTTAATCTCTAAAATGTTTTATATTCTAATAAATATATAAAACCAAAGTTGGACATGAGGAAAATGTTATTTCCTTAATTGATAGAAAGCTTCCTAAATATTTACCACTTCATTCTGGAATGTTTCATTGAATGTTTTCTTTATTTATTCTGAAATGGCTATTGAATTAGCACAATAAATGATACAGAAGCTTTTCTGTTCTATATTTTAAACATATTGTTTCCAAGACCTATTTTCATTATCTATGTATGTATTTATCTGCATATGTATTTTAAGACCTCTCCATCTGGAAGAGGTCCTTACCATTAAAAGAAAAAATACCCCTGATAAACAAGATATATATACACAAAAAAAATCTTTTATGTAATTTCCCATCAAACTTTCATGAAAAAGAAGTTTAATTATTTAAGCTTAAAGAAAGAAAAGAGAAAGACCACACACAAATACAATAGATGAAAAAGAAACACTTGTACAGATCGGATAACAATGACAAAGGTTTTCAGTGGATTCCTCTCTTCTTAGGCTCTTGGCCACTGCTAGTATTTTTTAAACACTTTAGAACACCTTGAAAAGTTTTATATAATGATTAATTCTCCCTTAAATAATACAGAGAAATTGAACTATGATCAGGAATAAGTAAAGAGAAAAATGAAAGGTTATACCATTTGAAGACTGTTGGAAGAATATAGTATAGCAATAATAGACATTTCCTTCTCTTTCTCTTCATCCTCTTCCTCCTCCTCTTCCTCCTCCTCCTCCTCCTCCTCCTCCTCCTCTTCCTCCTCTACCTCTTCCTCCTCCTCTTCCTCTTCCTCCTCCTCCTCTACTTCCTCTTCCTCCTCCTTTTCTTCCCCTTCTCCTTTTCCTTCTCCAGCTCTTTCTCTGCATTTCTCAACCTGTCTCCCTTTCCCTTTCTATTCCTTTTTCGAACTTTTTCCATGTTTAAGTTTGAGATGTGGCTTAGAAGCAGAGCAAAAACAGAGTTGTACTGAGAACACATTTCCAAATGAATTCAGCCGCATAAAGGATGGGATTTATTTATTTGGACAGCGAAGGAATCAATTAGAAGTAATAAAAAGTCTAGCCGGGAGTGGTGGCACACATTTGTTATTCCCAGTACTGGAGAGGCTGAGACAGGAGGATCGCTTAAGGTTTGCAGCCAGCCTCAGCTATTTAGTGAGGCCCTCTGCAATTTAGTGAGACTCTGTTTCAAAATTAAGAATAAAAGCCAGGCGCGGTGGTGCACGCTTGTAATCCCCCGCGCTTGGGAGGCTGAGACAGGAGGATCGCACAGGTTTGAAGCCAGCTTCAGCTACTTAGGGAGGCTCTCAGCAACTTAGTGAGACCTTGTTTCCAAATAAAATATAAAATAGATCTGGGAGTATAGCCTGGAGGTAGAAAAACCCCTGGGTTCTACCCCCAGTACCCCCTCAAAAATAATAATAAATAATAAATAATAGGGCTGGGGGTGTAGCTCGGAGGTAGAATGCCGCTGGGTTCCATCCCCAGTACCTCAAAAGAGAGAGGGGAGGAGGGGAGGAGAGGGGAGTGGAGAAGAGAGGAAGAGAGAGAGAGAGAGAGAGAGAGAGAGAGAGAGAGAGAGAGAGAATAAAAGAAGCCTGGTTTCAGTATTCTCAAATGTATTGCATTCAGAGGTGCACGTAGATGAAACTGATCACACCGACTGGTGCTAGTGATGACAATGATGCCGGTGCTCTTATTCATAACAGAGAACTTAAGGTAAACACACCGGCATCGATCACTGGTGAGCACATTACATGCACTAGCACATTTAACCCTTCCAACAACTCCATGAACTGGCTACTTTCATTGTTCTCATTTTGTAGATAGGGATTTCCTGACATTCTAGCTTTTTTCAATGTCTTTCAGGTGAAAAGGACGAATATAGGGTTTTGACTCCAAATAAATTTTAGTTTATTTGCATTTGTAGTTGTTTAGCTCTCTGCAGAGCCTGTTTGCAATACTCGGCTAAACAGAATGGTCGTGAATAATGTCAGTGAATTAGCCGTTGTGTCAAGTCATCTGGATAAGTATTTAGTCAATAGCTCAGCAAAGGGAGAGAGCCACTGTGACCTTGTGAATGGGGAAGGCTCAGCACTGGGGAGACAAATTGCTGTGTTGGAGCTCAGCAGCTCTGCTTTCATTTTTTATGATCAAACACAAAGGTGACAATTTCTGGGTTGTCAATTTTGGAATCCCTAGTCAAATTCTCCCACAATTATCATGACACCTACACCTACACACACACACCACACACACACACACACACACACACACACACACACACTCCAGACAATATCTGCTTTATCTTCATGTGTCAAAGGCAAGGCTTGAAAACCAGTAGACTTTGGAAGACTACATCAACATGGCAGCTCCAGTATTGCTATTGCTTGCCTTCCGAATTCTCTCTCTATCTTCCTCCCCCCTCCCTCTCTCTCTCCCTCTCTCCCTCCTCTCTCTCTCTCTCTCTCTCTCTCTCTCTCTCTCTCTCTCTCTCTCCCTCCCTCCCTCCCTCCCTCTCCTCTCTCCTCTCTCTCCCTCTCTCCTCTCTCCTCTCTCCTCTCTCCTCTCTCCTCTCTCCTCTCTCTCCTCTCTCTCCTCTCTCTCCTCTCTCTCCTCTCTCTCTCTCTCTCTCTCTCTCTCTCTCTCTCTCTCTCTCTCTTTCTCTTTCTGTCTTCTTTAACCAGATATGGTGGCATACAGCCTGTATTTGAGAGGCTGAGACAGGAAGATCCCAGCTTTTTGGGCAGCCTCATCAATTTAGTGAGGCCTTCCACAACTTAGTGAGAACCTATTTCAACAACAACAACAAAAATAGGGCTGGGGGTGTAAATCAGAGGTATAATGTCCCTGGGTTCAATCTTCAGTAACAAACACACACACACACACACACACACACACACACACACACACACTAATGTATATAGTATATAGTATATAGTATATAGTATATAGTATATAGTATATAGTATATAGTATATAGTATATAGTACGTGTGTGTGTGTGTGTTCCTTGTCATGATCCCAGTGAAAAGCTGATGATCATTTTGATCATTTTATTCATTTGAAAAGAGGCAGTTCAAGGATCAATGCAGTATCATGGCTGTAGGGAACCAAATCTCATTTTACTTTGACCTTAGAAGCCAAGGCATAGGGCTCTCCAGCAGTCTGTTAATACATTACAACACTTCATTATTAAAATAATTATTGCAATGAGTGTTCTTGAATGTCAAGGTTTCTGAGGATACCTTGGCCTTTCAGCATGGGTTAGATATTTATTTTCAGAGTTCTGGATTGAAATCTCTGTATTTTCTTGTCTGTGCTCTAGTGTTGTATGGATGTGAAATTATGTGCCTATATTAAATGATACATTTTCCTGGTTTTTTTCTTTCTGGAGTGTGAGGTTCATAAGGATGAGATTCCTGGCATGCACGTATAGCTCCTTATACTAGCCAGAAGAGTGCTCAGGCTTCCAGGCTTGCAGAAATATGACAAAATATTTAGAATAATCAAAAAGTGGTCAAATATTATTTTTTTATTTTAGCTTTTGGTTTTTTATTGATGCATTATAATCTCACATCATAATGTAAATCATGTTGACAATGACATACATGCGCAGGTTCTTGGTGCCTCCCACCTTGGTTAAATATTTAAATTTCTGAGTTGTAGCCAACTTCTAATTCAAATTTCTGAAATCTCATCACTCTTTTAAAGTGACTTTGAATTTGTTGTTGTTGTTGTTATTATTATTATTATTACCATCATCAATCATCATCATCATCATCATCATCATCATCATCATTAGTCTTAGGGATTAAACCCAGGGCCATTCTACCTCTGAGCTACAACCCCAGCCCTATTTTTTAATTCTTTATTTAATTCTTTATTTAAGTTGCAGAGGGCCTACGTAGCTGAGGCTGCCCAGGAATCTGCAATCCTCTTGTCTTAGCCTCTTACAGTTTTGGGATTACAAGTGTGCACCATCATACCCGGCTTATTTTGACTTTTCATCTATTCCACAGGATATGGTTGTATGCCTTCATTTTCTATGGGCTCACACCCCAAGGAACCGATTGCTGTAAAGGAACACGCAAACACACATTTGTATTCTGACAGATTGTGCATTTGATTATTTTTATGGTTCATGTACTTTTTACTCCAATACGTTGATTCATGCTAATTCCCCAATACATTTCTCCAATATGATTTATGAGCATGAAAGTCAGCTCTGAACCCTGGATTTTAGATAACTTGCTGGTGATGAAGGTCTGATACCATGTGATCATGCCTCCTCTCGGTAGCCCGGGGCCATTTTCCATGCCATTCAATTAAAAGAGTTTCCATTAGGACTAACTTTGTGTGTTCCGAAGATCTTTCATTCTATGGTGCAGTGCGACATTATTTTAAAAATAGAAATGCTCATCAGAAAGCTCTTTATTTTCTTCCCATTGTGACCCTTGCCTTTTCAGTGTGTGTACACTACCCGAAAGCACCTATTTTATTTTTCATTCTCTGACTCAACACAGTGTCTTTCTAACTCCCCACCCCTAGAAAGTTAACCTTTGAAATTCCAAAGAGGACAGAATAGGCACATTTGCATGTATTTGAGAATTCAGTTGAGGGGAAGTAAAATGAGCTTTGGGCTGGCTACTTCATGTTCAGTTAGCATGTCCCACTTTTCTATTCTGATGAAAAACAAATTAAATGCAACGTGATTTCAGGACTATACAGGTGCAGTGTAGCTTACTCAGCTTCCCCAAATTTCCTCTTGACCTGGAAAGACATCCGTAAGTTTCTGAATTATGATAATTAATTTGTAATATATTAGTGTCATACCTAGATAAGGTTCGAATCATTTAAAATGATTTATGATAACCAATAAATTAATGCAAATGATACCCGAGTTCTCAGCACATGTAAATGACTAATTTTTTTTTAACTCTAACCTAAACTGTGATCCAGTCTTCAGGCTTTTTTTTGGAGGTGGGGATATCAAGCTGTGATGTGAGGAATTAGATAAAAATATTCCTTTGATTAAAGATGGATCTTCCCGGGCGTGGCGCACACTTGTAATCCCAGCATTTGGGAGGCTGAGACAGGAGGATCGCGGTTCGCGGACAGACTCAGCTACTTAGTGAGGCCCTTTGCAACTCAGTGAGACCCTGTTTCAAAATAAAGAACAAAACGCAGGGCTGGGGGTGTAGCTTGGAGGTAGAATCCCCCTGGGTTCCATCCCCATTACCACACACACACAAAAAAGATGGATCTCACTTTCATACCTGGATGATATTTTTGTAGTTATATATCCAAAACCTGAGAGAGAATTAGAGATAATCATGTACATTTTTCTGCTGTGGGGAATTTCCATTTTTCTGGATTATATATATTTTGCTTCTTCAGAACAGAAAGCAGGACAATTAACCCAGAGCTAAGATTTTGCTTTAAGACTAATGTCATTGCCAGGCAGCTCTTTCTTTACACGTTTGTTTTGTTTTTTTCTTTTTGTGGTACTTGGGATTGAACCCAGAGGCATTCTATCTCTGAGCTATACCCCTAATTCTTTTTAATTTTTGTTTTGTTTTGTTTTGAAACGGGTTCTCACTATGTTTCTGAGAGTCTTGATACTTGCTGAGGCTGGCCTCCAGTTTGTGATCCTTCTGTCTTAACCTCCCATTCCCCCGAGGACTGGAATTATAGATGTGTGCCACCATACTCAGGCACTTTTTTTTTTGCAGTACTAGGGATGGAACCCAGGGGCATTCTACCTTCAATTTGCACCCCAAGCCCTATTTTTCATTCTTTATTTTGAAACCAGGTCTCACTAAGTTGTGGAGGATATCACTAAGTAGCTGAAGCTGAGATCCTCCTGTCTCAGGCTCCCAAGTCCTGGGATTACAAGTGTGTGCCACCATGCCAGCTCAGCCACTTCTTTTTAACCTGAAAAATATCTTCAGTTCCTAAGCTCACAATACTGAGATGTTCTTAGGCTTCCAATAATCCTGAAATTTGAATTCTCTAGGAAAGCTGCTTATATCCCAAAGTGAAATAGCACGTTCACCCACAGGTTATCTAAGAAGGAAATTGAATTTTCATCAATATTCTTTTCCTCAGGTTTAAGAAGTTATGGAACAGATTTCTTGTTAGTACATGCTTGTAATCCTTGTGGTCAGCTTCAACAACTTAGTGAGGCCCTTCGCAACTTAGTGAGACCCTGTTTCAAAAAAAAAAAAAATAGGGCTGGAAGTATAGGTCAGAGGCAGCATGCTCCTGCAATCAATTCCCAGTACCAAATACACACAAAATTTTTGTATGAAAATGACTCTGTGTTTCATCAGCAAATAAAATGTAAATGGCACACATGCACACATCTCTCTTAAATTCTAGAGTTCACAAGCCACTTGAAATAATAACTGCCTTCAAGGGAGCTGATGCCTATAACCCCATTACTTGGGAGGCTGAGACAGGAGGATCACAAGTTCAAAACCAGCCTTAATAACATAGTGAGACCCTCAGCAATTTAGTGAGACTCTTTCAAAACTAAAAATAAAATAGTTTGAGGGTGTTGCTTGGATGCCCCTAGGTTCATCCCCAGAAATACAAACACATGCAAGAAGAAAAAAAAAAAAAGACCTTGACTGAAAAACTTGAGAACTGTATAGTTCATATAGAACATGTGAATTTCTTTTATTTATTCAGTTTAGCTCACGTTCTGGCAACTGGCTGTGTCTTTAATGTGCTTATCCATTGAATAACATGGGTTAGATTACATTCCTAATATTTTTGGACAGGGTGTCCTTACTTCAGAACAGCACAGTGTTTATTTTTCAAGTAAAATTCTCTTCACACTTGTTTTTATCCTGGCATAATATCCATGTAATAGTCTATCACCGTGCATCATATTGTAATAATTTATTTTAATAAATGAGAAAGTGGCTTGCAATGGTATTCAGTGGCAAATAACCCCAGTATCCTATACGCCAAATACAATTTCACTTGTGATATGCCTTTATAAAAGTAGTTTTAGAAGGAAGATCTTCTCCCGATTATTTTAATCTTCTAACTCACCTGTAGAAACATCTCCAGAAAATAAACTAAGAAATATATGAATGTCTCTCTCTCTCTTCTCTCTCTCTCCTCCTCCCTCTCTCTCTAGTGATTAAACGTTTCACTTTGTCTATAAAATTTCTTTTTTATTATTTCTCAAGTACAAACAGTGATGCAGTAAAGATATTTTTATTTTTATCCAGCTTTGTCAATTTCAAGATGGAATTCCTTTGGTAAAAGAAATTTAAAAAATCACAGCCTTTTCTGGGATGCTACTTGGTCTCAGTGTGAATGAAACATTAACTAATAACCTTTTCCTCCTGCTGGCTTTTGTTTGATTCTACCAGCCTAAATTCTAAAAGAAATATTTAGCACACTATATAGAACTAGATA
Source organism: Muscardinus avellanarius (assembly GCF_963383645.1). Lineage (NCBI taxonomy): Eukaryota > Metazoa > Chordata > Mammalia > Rodentia > Gliridae > Muscardinus > Muscardinus avellanarius. The sequence continues at coordinate 63,925,805 of NC_137802.1, forward strand.
ACATTAATTATAATTAACATTTTTCAGAAAAATGTATTGCTCTCTGGACAATTGCTACCAAGCAGCATATATTCCAATTTTATGTACACATAGACGATTAGGTTTATGGAAACTAAGGTCTGCAGAACAAATTGCCTGTTATTGTAAATGACATTTTATTTTAAAACAGCTCTGCTTGTTCACTTGCATATTGCTAATGGCTTCTTTTTAGCTCCAGTGCTGTTATTAAATATGTGTGAAAGTTACCAAATATGACCCACAAAACCTAAAAACAGTTACTATCTGACCCTTTAAGAGAGAATTTGTCAACATTTTATATAGACGGTCAGCTTCTGTTGATTTTCTGAAAATTGAATGACTTATTAAACAAATATTAGCCAGAATTTACAAAGATTTGGACACAGAAGGCAGGCAAATACTTTTCTTATGGAGCTAAAAATCTTATGGAACTAAAAATCTAGTTTAGCTTGATGAGAGTGTTGAACACAGAAATCAAGACCGCTGATTTTTTTTTTTTTTTTTTTTTTTTTTTGGTGGTACTGGGGTTCCTGGAAGCCCTTCTACCTCTGGGCTACACTCCCAGACCTATTTTTACATTTTTTAAATTTGGAAACAGGGTCTCCTAAGCCAGCCCACGCGGCTGGCTTCGAACCTGCTTTGAACCTGCGCGATCCTCCTGTCTCTGCCTCCCAAGCGTGGGGACTACAAGCGTGCACCACCACGCCCGGCAAGACCGCTGATTTTTAACAAAAGTTCTAGTCAGGCATGGTGGCATACACTTGTAACCCCAGTACTTGGGAGGATGAGACAGGAGGATCTCAGGTTTATGGGCAGCCTTAGCCACTTAGTGAGGGCTCCACAACTTAGAGAGACCCTGTTTCAAAATAAAGAATAAAAAATAGGACTGGGGGATTAGCTCAGAGGTAGATACCCCTAGGTTCAATCACCAGTACTACACAAATAAAATAAAATAAAGTTCTTACATACTTCCTTGATTTTTACTTAATAAGACTTCTGAAAATTATTTATCAATTTATCTCAGAGATAGGCTTGTGTTTTGGAAGTCATGATTTATAAAAAAAAATGGCTTTAGTGGGGAGGACAAACAGAAGAACTAAATAAGAATTCCCACTTTATAAAAGAGAAAGGAATAAGCCCATTTTTGACAAACACAATAATCATAAAGCACCCATCTTGTTCTTTGAGGCAAAAAATAATCACAGTTGTTGGTATTATTATAGCCAATGCTCCTGACAATGTTTCTGTCATTGAATTTCTGGGATCTGGTAGGTGGAATGAACATGGATTGAGATTTTGTGAACAACCCAATCCTCTGTTCACCGAAATGCTAACAGTTACTGGACTATTTCCAACGCTATTGTCGATTCTGTTCTTCACATCACAGTATCAATGCTTACTATTTTAAGGGGTGGCACAACAAAACCGTGGATCACATGTCCCATAAACATACCAGTCTGGAGTGTATTATGTATTAATAAGGCTATTAAAAGCAACAATCTCATCATGGAACTATGAAAACACAAATAAAAAGGTGTCAAGTTCATGCACTGACTTAGTCCTTCTCTTTGTAGATCTCAACCCTTTGCAGAGAAGTGAGCTACCCAGTTTGGTCTTTCCCTGCTGGAGGAAATGGGAAGACAAGATGTATCACTCAGAGGAAAAGCCATTCATCAGCATTGTTATAATTTGTCCCTTGACGCCTTCTCAGACTCAGTTTCAGAAGATGACCTCGGGGGCGAGCATCATCATTCATGAGGATTTCAAGACTCTTATGGGAGAAAGAGATGTCAACATCTAACCACACAGATCAAGAGCATTTTGAAATGTTTGGGTATAATGTTAAACGCCAGGGAAAGTGTCTCCAAACTCTTTAAGACACTTTCAGCCACATAAACTAAAATAAATTCAGCAAGATAAACTAGCATTCATGAACTCTGGCGCTAAATCAGTGAAGACTACACCAACAAAGACATCACTTTCTGTGGGGGTCAGAGATGAGATAAAAAGAAATAAAAGGTATATCTTTGAGAATATAGTCATTTGTTTGAGTTTCTATCATCAGTAGATTTTCCAATTATCAAGAAACATTCCAAGTCAGGGACTCAGGATTGGACAATATTGCTGCTCGATGTCCAGGTGCATCCTCAAAGGATGAGCTCTGTTCTGTCTTAAGTTTTATTTGAGATCTATGCACAAGTGTTCAGGTTGCCTAACCTCTTGAAGCCTTTGCCTTGAATCGGCAGCTCTCTGAACACCAACAACTAATTATCTTGCATCAAAGATAACTGTAAACAAGCAAATTGCAGTCCCCTGCCATTTGTAGGATACAGGGTAAGAGTCAAAAGAGAGGTATGCAAACCATGTGCCCCAGTACTTAAATTATAAAGCAGGCTAGAAGTGATGAAATAAAAATATGTTGTGTGTGGTATTTGGGATTAAACCCAGGGGCTTTCTATTACTTGGCTATACTACTCCAACCCTATATTTTTAAATTTTATTTTCCTTTGTGGGACTGGAGATGGAACCCAGGGACATTCTACCCCTGAGCTACATGCCAGGCCTATTTTTTCTTCTTTTTTTTTGAAACAGGGTCTCACTGAGTTGCAAAGGGCCTTACTAAGTATCTGAGGCTGGCCTTGAACGGTAAGACTCCTCTGTCAGCCTCCCAAATGCTATACAAGTGTGCACCACCACATCCAGCTTGAAATAAAAATATTCTCTATTTAACTATCTTGATAAATACTTACCTGGATATTCAAATTTGAATGCAGGATTTGAAACTTTACAGAGCCTGGTTCTAAGCCATCTCCTATTTCTTGTCCTCCGCCTGATGCTGAGGCAAACTGCAAATAGGCTTGCAGGCATGCATGCAGAAATCCACCTGTAAAAGTGTAATATCTGTCTATGATCCTCAGAAGGTCTATAGTTACCATTGGATAGAGGAGTATACATGTAGCTGGCAGCCTCAGGATGAATCGCCTAGAAGTAGGTTAAAATTCTTTGGCCAAGAAATCCCACGATTCTAGAAACCTGAAATATTGTCTAGAAGGAAAGCATGGTTTCCAGTAGACCCTGATCCCTTACTCCATTCTTGCTTCATAGGGAAAGGTAAGTCCAGACAAGTGGTAAAATAGGGTCGTCCATGTTCAGTATACTCTGCACAGTGGGCTGGCTTGTCTTCCCCAAATCTTAGGGTAATCGTTTCTGTGCTTCTATGGTAGAAATGCTCACTTCTGTAATTTCCCATCTTGTGTTTTCTTCTTGCCTTTAAAATATAATTTAGAAAAAAATTAACCTTTAGCTGGAGGGAAAGAGCAGATCATTATGACTTGGTCTCTCAGACGGCACTTCATGATGACTTTAGGTCAAAGTTCTATACTATGAAGACCTAACCAGATGGCTCATGATTTCGGCAATGGTTTTGTGAAGAATTTATTGAATGAGTTTGATCATGCATGACTGCAGAGGAGTCAAGGCAAGGGTTCATTGCCATCCAAATTAGTGTCTTCTTCCCTTGTATTTTGGGGAGATGCTTTGTATACATGATGCACCACATCTTTATGTCAATTGAGTCTGGTTTAGACTCTTCCTGTTTATACTGCTATCCCCAAAATCAGATTGTTTACTGCAAAATGAACCTCCCCTATAGATGTGCTTCTTCAGAGAGGAGCTCCCTGGGGGTATGTTCTTGGCTGTTTTCACTTTCCGTGATGCGCTCAACATTTTCTGAGAAAACCTTCCCCGGCTCTTCTTACTCTAATAAGGTCACACTGATGATATAGAAATGATGAGTACTTGGAAAACCAGTATCCAGGACAGGCCTCTGGCTTCACAGAACATGGCATATTGACCTCAGAGCTCATAAAGGCATCTGGCTGCTGGGGAAGATTGCTCTTTTCTTCTGAAGAGGAAACTCAATAAGACACAGTCATTTGTGTAAAGCCTGCCTCATTTCACAGTGTTAAGAGAGAGGATGAGGCAGGTAACCCCAGTGCATGGGAAGCCGAGACAGGAGAATCACAGGTTTAAAGCCAGCCTCGACAACTTAGTGAGACCCTGTTTCCAAATAAGAAATAAAATAGGGTTGACGATGAAGTTCAGAGGAAGAATGCCCCTTGGATCAATTACCAGTACCAAAACCCAAAAACAACAACAACAACAAAAACGTAGCCTTAGATGGAACAAGATGTAAGAAATTGCTTCAGCATCCCATGTTCACAAATATGATTAGAGTGAAATATAAGATTTAGGCTTTGCTATGCGAACACAGGCTTTAAGACTGCCCCTTAGCTTGAAAATCTCTCCTTTTCTATTTCAAAGTGAGTGTGGTCATCTCCACACTCACTTTGAAATACCCCAGTGCTAGAGCCATTCTCTTAAATATGTTGACTTTTCCGAGTCCTATTCCCTTTATTTATTTTATTTTTATAAATATTTTTACCATAGTTTTATATTTAATTAATTATTTGGTACTTGGTATGGGACCCAGGGGCATTCTACCTCTAAGCTACATCTCCAGCTCCACTTTATTTTTATTTTGAAACAGAATCTCACTAGGTCAATGAGATCCCCATCACTTGCTGAGTCTGTCTTAGAACCTGACATTTCTCTGTCTCAGCCTCCCAAGTACTGGGGTTCAAGCATATACCACCATGCCGGGCTTCCCCTTCATTTTTAACTAAGCAAAGTTAAAAGCAAATAAATAAATGAACGAGAAATTAAAAAAATACAAACTTGAGCTAAGCAAATCAAATTTTCCTGGCCTCCCATGTAAATTATTATAGTGATGATCCTTAACATCATCCTGAAGATGATGAGGATCCTGCCCAATATAGAACATCTTTATCTTGGGTTATAAACTCATTTCTGTAGCTGGTATGCAACTGGCAAGATAGAACGTTAAGTTAGAACTACTGACTCGTATTCATCATCCTAACCAAAGTGAGGACTTCACCTGGGGGAAAGTCTTTTTTTTTTTTTTTTTTAATTTCACAAGCTTACACTAACCAAATCTGCTGGACTAAGAGGACTGACAAATTTCTCATTTTTCCCACACTCAGATAAGACACAAATGGCTGCCTGATCCTCAATGAGCCATAATAAAATACAGTCTCAATTATTTTTCATCCCACAAGACTAGACTGTTTCTTATTAATTTTATTTTATTTTATTTTATTTTTATTTTTTGTCACATTCTATCCTGAGAGTCTTGAGAGTAAGAATTTTAATAGCCACTAGTAATTACTTACTTACTTAGTTAATTAACTTATTTATTTATGGCACTGGGGATTGAACCTGGGGACTAAGATCTACACCCTTGGTCCCCACTTTTTAAAATTTTTTTGTTTCGAAACAGGGTCTCTTTGATTTTTCTGTCTCAGCCTCTCAAGCACTGGGGTTATAGGTGTGAGACAACAGCTCCAGCAATTTCTACAATTCACTAGATCCACTTTAGTCCCATGTGTTTTACACTTCCCATTCAACTCTCCAAGTAATATTGTGAACTAAGTACTGTGACCATCTTCATTGATGGTCATAAAGATAAGGGAAGAGATGAGGAAGTTTTGGGGACTTGACCCAAGTCACACTGCTTAAAATAGGTAGAGCTGAGATTTTGATCCTATCTCTGATGACTCTAATGACATTTAGAGTTAATGACATTTAGAGTTGTCAGAGATAAGATCAAATCAAGAAGCTTTTTTGTAGTAAAGTGACCAGATTCTCCTCTAGCTTTGTTGGTTGAAGACACTGTGGTTTACAAAACAAATGTCATTCTGTTCTCCTCTGTAAACAGTTTACCAAAAGTTGCCATGAATCTATGAACACTCCCTTAAAATTACATTGGTTGTCTTTTAATTTTTTTAAATTATTTTGTGGTGCCGAGGATGGAACCCAGGGGCATTCTATCTCTAAGCTATACCTATAGCGTTTTTTTTTTTTAAAGAGTCACATTAAGTTTCTGAGGGTCTTTCTAAGCTTCTGAGGCTGGCTTTGAACCTGCAATCTTCCTGCACAGCCACCTGAGTACTGGGATTGCAGGTGTGTGCTCCCACACCTGTTAGCATGGGTTATCTTAGCCTTCTTTGTACATTCTCAGCATGGATTATTACAGCCTTCGTCTCTTTTTCCCAAGAGTTTCCAAACTCATATCTGAGCAACTTATAATCATCTTATTCTTATTTCAATTAATAATTGCAACTTTTCTGGGTGTGTTTGTAAACATGATATATACTATCACCTGCTATTTTGGTCTCAATAAATTACTGAAAAGTCTCCTGGGTTGTGTTATTGGTGTTTGAATTCCTGCTGGAATTGAGTATGGTGATAATACTTTCTTAACTAATTTAAGCTAAGCCATAATACAATTCTTATACCCCTTACTCTTCTTCTAAGTATACAAATTTGACTACCTCAGCTGCTCTATTGTTAATCGATTTGAGATCTGGCTTTTCAAATCCTGAAGATGCCACTGATAATTAAATCAGGGACTTTTTTTTATGAGTACCTCTATCTGCCTCAGATTTGTCTAGGTTTGAGTCACTAAGAATGGAGGCATATAACTTTTCAGAAAGAAAAGGAACAATTTGTCTTTTTGACTATTGATGAAGCAACTGTAATTGTTTAATTAGTACCATCGAAATGAATCATTTTAAGGCATACTTTTTTTTAATACTGGGGAATGAACCCATTAGCATTCTGCCTCCTAGCTATACTTTTTTATTTTTTATTATGAGACAAGATATTGCTGTATCACTGAGGGTCTCACTAAGTTTCTAAAGCTATCCTTGAAGCTGAAATCCTTCTGTCTCTACCTTCCAGGTACTCCGATTGCAGGCATGCACCCACCCCCCAGATAATGCAAACATTTTCAAGGTAGGAAATAAATGTGTAGTCCTAAGTAATATATTTATAGTATCCTTATCACACATGAAACAAAATTCTTTAAGAACACTAAGAAGTCCTTAGATATTGACTTGTTTTTCTTCCTGAGAAAATTTATCATGTGCCAATTATATATGTTTCCCTGATCTCTGTTTACTTTCTTGCCGAGTTCCGAATGACACTAATTTTAGTCAGCCATTTATTTCCATGTTATGGCAGCAGGATTTCCAACAGCCAAATTATAGAACCAGCCTAGGTGTCTGTCAACAGATGCCTGGATAACTAGAAGGGGGTCTACACACACACAATGGACTTTTACTCAGCCCTAAGGAACACAGTTATGACATTTGCAAGAAAATGAATGGAACGAGAAAACACTGTGCTAAGTAAGATCAGCCATATGTACAATATCAAGGATCTTATGTTTAGCCTCATATGTGAAAGCTCAAGAGAAAGTAGAGAGCAAAAGAGGCTTCAGATAAATGAGGAGAGAGACTGGTAGAATAGTGGAAGGAGGTTGGCGGAAGGAAGTATGAAGGGGAAAAGGGAGCTTAAAGATGGGATGAGTTCAAATAATGTTATGTCGGTATATGAAGGTATCACTACAAATCTCACTAACATGTGCGAGGAGAGAGGAGGACAGGAGTGAAGGGGTGAGAGGCTGAGGAATACACCAAGTGTCATGTGCATGGATGCATGTATCCCTTTAAAGTCCACTCTGTATGCCTACAATACACCAATATAAGTTTAAAATAATTTAATCAGCCATTCTGCACTATCCCAGTAAAGTTTGCCAGTAGGTACAGTTGAGCTCAGGTTGAATGTAGGAATTTGTCTTCTGAAGTTAATCTTTTATCTGCGTGGGCTTTGATTGCACACAGAGGGGTACAGGTTCCAGACCAGCCTCAGAAAGTTACAAAGACCCTATTTAAAAAAAAATAAAAAAATAAAACTGGGCATGGTGGTACACATTTGTGATCCCAGTACTTGGGAGGCTGAGACAGGAAGATCCAGGTTTGTAGTCGGCCTCAGCTACTTAGTGAGGTCCTCTGCAACTTAGTGAGACCCTGTTTCAAAATAAAAAATAAAAAATAGGGCTGGGGGTATAGTTTGGAGGTAGAATGCCCCTGGGCTCAATCCCTAGAACCACACACACACACACACACACACACACACACACACACACACACACACTCTACTACTACTACTACTACTACTACTACTACTAACAATAATAATAATAAATAGAAAGGGCTGGGGGTATAAATCAGAAGTAGAATACCCCTGGGTTCAATCCCTAGTACCCCAAACCCAAACCAAATAAAATGTTAACTTTTGATCAGAGACTAGTTCTCGCCTTAGTAATTCTTCCACTGAGGTTGGCTACCCATATTTATAGAAGTGAGGACTTGATTATGATACTACTTGAATAGGTTGGATATATGATCTCAAGTAATCTCAAGCACGTTGGTCAATGCAGAAACCTGGGGCAACTTCCCTTGACTGATTTTAGTAGTTCATCTTCTGTAATGTTGTATACATTGTCTATACCAAACATGGATTTTCTACTCTTCATCTCCCTGAAGTTTTAGAGGCTCTTTATTGACAGTGAGGTGGATAGGATTCTATGGTCCTGGTATAAAGGAGGCTTCCAATACTCCACATTAATTATCAATAATATAAAGTATATGATAAAATATCATGTGATGGTTAGTCTGGATGGTCAACTTGACTATATCATGAAATACTTAGATTATGAGACTCTGGGTGTGTTGATGAGGTGACTGGTTTATATAAGGATAGATTGAAGGGGAGGTCCCTCCTGAATGCAGGCAACCTAGTTCTGGTAGGCGCAGAACCTGGATAAAGAGGGAGAAAGGCACCCGAAGGCACACATGGTTCTTGCTACAAATATCACTCTTCTCTAAGATACAGGCCTTCGGCTCTTTGAACTGGATCTTCACCATTGTTTCTCCAGAGACTTTCTTGGCTTTTTCATCTTGGACTGGGACTGAATTAGTGGTGGCTTCCATTCAGAGACTCCAGCTCTTGGACTGCTCCATCGGCTGCTGGCTCCTCCTGCTCTCCACATACAGTCGGGAACTTGCGATTACATTGCGTTGCACTGTAAACTGATTTGATAAATTTTTTTTGCCACATATGTGTTCTGAGTTCTGTTGCCGTAGTGAACCCTGACCAATATATACCAGAAATAATCCATTATTTAGTGACTGAAACAAGATTTTGAGCAATTATGCTCCACTAGATGCTGGAGAAATATTGATCTTATTTTTCTCCAAAGATACAGAATATACTCAACTCTTTCTTATAGGCAATGCCTGCACAGACAAGCCTCAAACATACTTTTTTTTTATTTTTAGCGATGTAAGATGTCGGGGCCCGCTCGGCTAGACCGGGATGGGGCGGTGGCTCAAGATGGCGCCTAGGCATGTTGCCAAGTCACGAGGCTCACGAGGCTGGTGGTGCCCTGAGCCTGCGCAGTGAGCCCTATCAGGCGCCCTACGGATGATCAGTGACACAGCGCCTCATGCTACCACCAGCCCGCCTATGAGAGGGTTAGAAACGTGCATGCCCTAGCTGTGGGAAGCTTGGGGTTGGTGGAGTGATGAGGGAGGGGTTATGAGACTGATATATATTTGCCTGCTGTGCGCATTGAAGGGGAAGCATTAAAGAGGAAGCATCATCAACAGACTCAGAGTTTGTGTGTTCTTTCCCAGGGCTCTGCAAGTCGGAGCTTTAGGGACATGACAGTAAGATCCTTTCACAAGTGATAACACTGTATTAATCTCCTTAACTCAATACTTTTTTTCAAAAGGAACTCAGAGATGGGCGTGGTGGGGCACACTTGTAATCCCAGCATTCTGGAGGCAGAGACCAGAGGAGGATCACAGTTTATGGACAGCCTCAGCTATTTCCTGAGGCCCTTCACAACTTAGTGAGAACCTGTTTTAAAATTTAGAAAGACTTAAAAATAGAGCTTGGTGTGTAGCTTGGAGGTAGTATGCTGCTGGGTTCCATCCCAAGTACCAAAAAAAAAAAAAAAAAAAAAAGAACTAAGAAGGCCAGTTCGTTTCAGTTTTTAAATGAGCCCATCCTCATCCAGGCTAACCAGTTATTGGCTACAATCGAATGATTTTGGGGTCTTCCATCAACCTCTTTCCTCAGCAACAAATGATTTATCAGAATTCAATGGGGTAGAAATGCCAGGAATTTCATTTTTTTAAGACAACCATTTTTTTTTCCTTACCAGAACTGAGAAGAGATAAGTAAGACAAACAGAATTAAAATAAAATAAATCTTTCTCCCAGTAAATATAAGCATCATTTTCTTCTTAGCCAAGACTTTGCTCTATTTATCAATGAGTCTCTAATGCTCAGATGATGGAATGAAGAGGAAATGTTCCCTATTATGATATACTTCTGCTACATCAGGGATGGTGGCCTGGAGTCATGTTTTCCATAGTCAAATGAATGTCTTAATCTCCTGCAAAAAGCATGGCTTATGGCTTATTCTTCCTGGGTATGGATATCCTGGGAGATGTGAGAGAGAGAGAGAGAGAGAGAGAGAGAGAGAGAGAGAGAGAGAGAGAGAGAGAGAGAGAGGGAGAGAGAATTTTGAAAGCCTGCCCACATGAAGCCTGCCTGGCCAGTTTTGGGGGAACTGAGTCTGAATGGGGTATTCTGCTGTCAACAAGAATGCCAACTTCCAACTCAGTAACTTCCCATTTGGCAAGCATGATGTGGGTTGATTGACATCAGTTGATAATTGAGCAGCATAGACAAAGAACCTACAAAGAACCCTGTGAGCTGCTGAGTTCAAGTTCTGGTCTCAATCATGTAAGATCAGGGCACATTTTCTAAGAATGTCACCCTTAGTGGTGTGGAATGTGAAGATTAGAAACTGCAGGCTCTCCTGTGATTTAGTGGCCTGGCTCAGGGCTGAGTGATGTCTTAATAGTACTATCAATGTCTCAGAGGAAACTAGAAATAAGCAGAAATAGTCTGTGTGCTCATGTCTCTTAATCTTTTGGCAAAGGAGATTTCTAATGATACAATGACATCAATTAAAGTAAGTGGATGGAATTCATTCATTCATTCATTCATTCATTCATTCATTCACTTTTGCAGTATTAGAGATTGAACCCAGAGGAATTCTATATTCAAGCTACACCTCTGAGCTACACCTCAGGCCCTTTTTATTTTATTTTATTTTTTCTGAAACAGGTCTCACTAAGTTGCTTTTTGTCTTGCTATGTGGTTGAGGCTGTCTTCAAACCTGTGACCCTCCTCTCTCAGCCTCCCAGGTACTGAGATTACAGGCATGCACCATCACACCTGGAAGTGTACAACATTTTTAAGCACAACTCAGTATAAATATGGGTTCTTTAGTTTCCTACCTCAGGTCTATTTGGGCTTGTGTTCAAAGAAAATTTCACACAGTTTCAAACCACCACCTTTTCCTCTGATTAGAAGGAAATTTAATAAGTTGCCTTACTTTTCCTACTTTGCATGTCTTGAACAGTAAGAAAAACTCAATTCACCAAAAAATGCACCTCAGAGAAATCTTCCCAGAAGATTAACTTTCATAACAAAGAGAATTAAGGGTGGACATACTCCAGATGGCAAACACCAACGCGATCACTCATCCTTGGCCACAGAATTCATTTCTTTGGGTGATCAGTGAATCATTTCATCATTCGTTTTCAATAACATCTTTGGGATACCATTTCATGTGGAAGAGCTGGGAAGGAAAGCAAATTCCCTTGGAAGAGGAATTCCCATGACTATTTTTAGAAAGTAGGCTAAAACATTTACTCTAGTATTAAATATGTGCTTTTCCAGTATCATCGTTCTAAACAATAAAATCCGTCTTCTTGCCCACACAAAGGTCCATCCACACTCTTATCCACATCAGTCATTATTTTTCTGTGTACATGGAAAAGAACATCATTGGAGAAGATTTCCAACAGAAGACAGTTCAAAAGCAGTTCGGGCTTTTAAAGTGTGTATGCTATGGGGCTCTGTTTGTCTTTCTTATTGGTTCACATTAAAATGAATTTGTATTTTCTTTTTTTTTTTTTTTTTTTTTTGCGGGTCTGGTGATGGAACCAGGGGCATTTGACCTCCGAGCTACGCCCCCTGCCCTATTTTTTTTTTATTTTGAAACAGGGTCTCACTGAGTTGCAGAGGCCTCACTAAGTAGCTGAGGCTGTCCGCGAACTGCGATCTTCCAGGTCTCAGCCTCCGGAATGCTGGGATCACAAGCGCGCGCCACCACGTCCGGCTGAATTTGTATTTTCTAAGCAAGCACCAGCTATATAATGAGACAGGAGAGGCTGATGGGAAAGGAGAGGAGAAAGTGGTTTCTAAAGAGCAGAGGAAAGGATGAAAGGCAAAGCAGCATTGTAAAATGTCCTCTGCACAGCTGGGCATGGGCGAGCATGCCTGTAATCCCAGTACTTGGAAGATTGAGACAAGCGTTTCATAGGTTTGAAAACTGCCTCAATGACTTTGAGGCCCTCAGCAATTTAGTGAGACCCTGGTCTCTCTCTCTCACACACACACACACACACACACACACACACACAAATTGAGCTGGGGGTATATCTTAGAACTATAATGCCATGAGTTTCCATCCCTAATACTGCAAAGTAAATTATGTTTAAAAACATACACTATAGAACCAACAGAACAAGTGAAACACAGAACCGAGGGCCATTGCTGACTTTCTTTAATTGTTTTTTTTCAATTTATTTTTATTGGTGCATTGTAATCATACATCACATTGGAATATAAGACATGAGAGGATATACAAGCACACATCATCCACTTAGCCCTCATCCAGTCCCCATCCCATTCCCTCCCCCTCCTTCCATCCCATGCTTGTTTGGTGATTAACTTTGATACATATGTTTATGTACCTCCTGCTTTTTAAAGAGGCTTCATCCTCCCTTATGCCATACCCTCTGCTTGGTCACCTTAATTGCTTCACTATAGGGCCCTTTCTATAGCTCGGCCACTTCCTGTTGCCCCTTTCCTCCTAGTTATTGCTGATTAGGGGAAGCATCTGGTTTTAATTTTCTGCAATATTTCTCTGTGCATGTCGCATTGCAAATATCGATCCCACTCTTGATGGCCCCAGTTGTGGCCTGGCTACCCGGTGGACTGATCCAGACCTCGCTGGCTCAAGCAGCGGCCTTGCCTCATGGGAGGCCCTGGTTCTGGCCTTGCTGGCCCCAACAGTGGCCTAACTCCTCAGCTGTCTCCGATCCCGGCCTCAGAGGCCCCAGCACTGGCCCTGCCTCACGGCAGGATCCGATGTTAGCCGATGGCCCCGGCATCAGCTTAACCCCTCGGCAGGCTCTGATCCTGGCCTCACTGGCCCCAGCACCAGCCTAACCCCTAAGCAGGCTCCGATCCCAGCCTCAGAGGTCTCAATAGCGGCCTTGCCTCATGGCAGGCTCCGATCCCGGCCTTGCTGGCCCCAGCACCGACCTAACCCCTTGGCAGGCTCCGATTTTGGCTTCGGAGGCCCCAGCACTGGCCTTGCCTCAGGGCAGGCTCCGATCCCAGCTTTGCTGTGTCTGTCGCCGACCTCACCCCTCAGCAGGCTCTAATCCGAGCACCCTCTTCGCCCAACTATTTGTCCCACGTTCTTGAGGGTGCGTGGTGGTGGTAGCATTCTGCCTCTGGGGTCATTACTTCAAAGGTTCCATGTGTAATGTATCAGAGCTCTGCCTCTCCTGAGTACTGGCCACTGCCATTGCCACTGCCTCCACCATTTCAAATCTTTCCCAAGCTCTTTTTCTACTCAGAATGTTGTCCAATCTTCCTAAGCATGCGCCACAGTAGCATTCAACCTTTGGTGTAATTTCTCCAAAATAAATAAATAAATAAATAAATAAATAAATAAATAAATAAATAAAGTTGGTAGGCTCCGATTTCTGCTTCTCCTGAATAGAATTCTCCACCGCCAACGTGGCGACAGAAACCGCTTTCAGCACTGCCTTTCTCCTTGGTCTCCGCTAAAGTCTCTCTCCTTACAGGTGATGTCCAAGATTCTTAACAATGTAGAGAAAAAGCAGTCCTCCTTAGTGGGGAATATTTCCAGTAATTCCAGTTCATTTGGGTAAGTTTTGTCTGCATCTCCAGTATCCTCGCATCTGCCACCTCCTTGATCCCTCTCCAATATTTTCCTTTTTTCTTTTTCTTTTTCTTTTTTACAGGGTCCTTCCGGGTGGAGAGGGGTTTGCCTAGGGGTGCCCCGCCAGCGCCTGCCCACCCGCCCAGG